>NC_142404.1:13039762-13324858 GCF_059441095.1 Idiotropiscis lumnitzeri | reverse complement strand
AGAGAGAGAGAGAGAGAGAGAGAGAGAGAGAGAGAGAGAGAGAGAGAGAGAGAGAGATGAGAGAGAGAGAGAGAGAGAGAGTAAAAATATAATATAAATAAATCTAGGACACGTCATTCCGAAATCACACCGCTTATAAATTCTAACACAATTCCCCTTAAGTCTGCTCTGATTTTTTTTTGATCACTCATAACACCTTGAAAACATCCACATTTAAATCAGGCCTTTTTCTGTCGGACTTTTGCTCAGGTCAAGGAGGTTTTACCCGCATAATTAATTGTTTGCAGTTGCTAAATCATCAAACCTGGAAGGAAATAGTTCACATTTGTCATTGATAAAGTTTAGACAAATTATGATTTGCTGTTATCAAGCACTCCGTCATAAATAAGCTGGTGTGATGATTCCGCTCAATATTTGTAGCTCTAGTCACTCAGTGTACGACCAGCTGGCAGTAGGAGACATGGCACTGCTTTCTATTTATAGAAAGCGAGGTCTAGACCATCTCTGCAGCTCAACGCTGTTTGGAGAGCGATCGAGAGTGAATGGTGGGTGGCGTGAGGTGCTTTAAGTCGGCCATGTTTAGGATTTACGCGTCGGGCTATCGAATAGAACATCAGCTGTGTGTGTGTAGACGCAGAGATGAGGTAACAATGTAACAGTGTTAGAAAAAAAAAAAAAGGGAGGCAGGATGCGGAGAAGAGTTGATGTAATGCAGCCTCTTGTCAGCCTCAAGCGTGGTCCTTTGCTTCAGGTCAACGGCTGAAGCATTTCGAAATTCGTGTCTTGGCTGCCATACGTGCATCACTTTACATTAATGGACTCCTTTTGTGTTTTATTTTGCATTGTGGGTGTGTTGACAATGGACATCTCAATATATTTAATACATAACGGGTAGCAATCTGAATTTAAAAATATTGCATATACATCAAACGGTTGTTTTTCCCAGGTAAAAGAACATCGTCCTAGAGACACACACATAGATTGAAGAAGGAAGGATCGAAATGTCCTGACAAGTACTGATACACTGAAAGACAGTGACGGGAACAAAAAAAAAAAAACAGCCTTATCGCATCGTCAGCCTTGCAATATGTATGAGCTGCTCTCGGAATCATCGGAGTAAATGCACTTCTCATCACTTCTCGCCTCTCTTGTATGTATATGTGGGGGTGGCTCCTCTGTATCCCAGCAACAGTGCACTCGAGTGGGGTCAGCGCACCTAACGGGTCTGGTGGAAGCTCCCGGAGGAGAAATGTGTGTGTGGGTCTCGGATGTGTACATGAATGGTTCTTCTCTGCGTGTGTGCGCACGGCTCTTTGTTTTGAATGCGGTCACGTCAACACAGAACAGACATGGCAGAAGTGATTCTTGACCATGTCGTCCAAGAATGATTGATATATCCTATCTCATTTTAATCGAAAATCTACAGCAGTGTACTTGCCTAATAATGAAATATTTTTCTACTTCTTCAGAAATTATACATGTAGAATCAGAATGACTAATTTCAGAAATGTTTTGGAAATGTCCGTGTCTCAGCAATACCAAGATGGAGTCTCGGCGTACAATATACTGTACCGTATTATTGTCAAAGAAGAGTCTGACTGCCACAACGACGGAAAACGAGCCATAATAAAGGAGCGAGTGTGTATTTTGACAGGATGTTGATGATGATGCTTTTTGGCGGCAGAGACTCTCCGGGCTTTGCTTTCTAGCCGTGTATTGTAAGTACATATTTTCCCGGCTATAAGGCGCATGTTTATATAGGTCGCAGCAACTCTTTTTTGAAAAAAAAAAAACAAAAAAAAAACATATACCAGCCACACCAGACTATTAGCCACAGTTTTCTATGTCGAAAAAATGTAGTTGTTTACTGCATGTACAGAACAATTTTGTCCTTTGAATGCACCTAAAGCTACGTAAACAGTGCCTTTAAACACGGCAACCACTTTGCTCATTAAAACAGAACAGACCCAAGAGAAAAAAATTCAGCGTATTTGCGGAATTCTAAAAACATGCATGGCAGGCCGATTAGAGGGACAACGGATGCAAATTAGCCATTGGCTATAATCTGGCATATTTACAGGAAACTGTTTGATTAATATGCACTGTCCCTCTAAACCTTCAAAAATAAAAACAAATACAAAAAAAAAAATACAATTATAGAGCGCCCCCTACTGGTGGGAAGAAAAATCCGCAGAAAAGCCACACCGTTGTATTAGTCGCATGGTTCAAAATCTAGGAAAATAGTAGCACAAACGGACTCAGACAATGACGAGAGGCAACCTAGCGTATTAAATACTTCAAAAAAGTACGACCGAACTCAGTTTTTCTCCCGCTGAGAAAGAAATTTTGCTCTTGTAAAACGTTTTGTTTTGCATGGCGATTTACCGTTTGAAGGAACAACACATTCCTTATATTGCCGTTGTTTCTCATTTTCCATCTATCTATTTGGATTGAATTTATCGTGTTTGCCCACAGACGCTCATGTTATCCTTCCAAATTCATGCCTGTGCATGCTTAATTAAAGCTCAAAGGCCCAGGAGATGAGGTAGAGAGGTTACACAACTCCGGCAGCTCTATGCAAACAAACAACCTCCACTTGTGTTCACGAGACAATAAAAAAAAAATCTGTTTTTAGCATCAGTCACATTCCACTTCCATTAATGTCCATGCCTCGACATCCGAGTGGAGTAGATTATGGTAAGCGAGGCAAAACTGGGAAATGACTCATGAATTTCGGAGGAGGCAGAGAGAGAGAGAAGTAGTCTTTCACCATGTCAAGTCTGTGGCTGTTTTTCAAGGATCAATTTGAACCTGATCTACTTTCCTTTCTGATCATATGTTGAACTCCCCGTGTTTAGAAGAGACTGTCGCTGACCTTGTCAACGTGTTGTTGGATTTGAAATTCAAACAGAATTCATCTCAGCAGAATTCTGCTTCATTGTCGCTGTTGTCTTCAATTATGTGCACATGTAATAAGAAGTGGGACGCCCGTGTGGAGTTACAGCACTCCCTTGAGAATACTTTTTGTGGTGGTGTCTTGCAAGTGTTTGATCAATAAAATTGTGATTAAAAAAATCAAAGTGTGGGTTCCACTTTTCATGATCAGCTCACAAATTTGACAAACCGATTCATTCAGTGTTTTCGTTGAATTAAATGTCACATTTTTTTTTCTTTTTAAGGTACCGCTTTAGCTGAAAGCTCAAAAGTTGAATGTCACAATAGCAGACCGAAAACATTATAGTGTTTTGTTGTTTTGTGTGTTTGCGTTGCAGACGGTGCGCCACGGTTTCCCCTACCAGCCCACTGCATTGGCCTTTGACCCCGTGCAGAAGATCCTGGCCATCGGCTCCAGATCAGGTGGTGTTCGGATGTATCCTTTCATCTGCTCACCTCAGCACGGAGGACACGCCGGGCAACTGTATGTAAAGAAACATTGAACAAAAAAAAATATGGCAAAGCAACATTGTCCATTGCTGAGGACACCTTATCTCAGTTTTTTTATTTTTTTTTTTAATCGGTGTTTTGGCTTTTCATTGTTTTGCCACCAAAATATCTTTTTTTTTATCATTACCTCAGCCAAGGCGATGAAACAGGTCTTGTTTCGCCCCACAAAACCTTGTGGAGACATGCGACATGGGCTGAGGAAGAACTCATTTGGTTTTATCCCGATAATAATCAATGATCCTTCAAGGGGAAATTCAATTTACACCCCGTTGTATATTTTTGTGGCGCACCACACAGAGAAGAAGAGCACACACATGCAGGCTTGCAGCGTGAGATGTTAGATTGAGGGGGGGTGAGCAAAATGACTTTGACCCTCAGCTGAGGTTCGGGGGGGGGGGGGATTTCGGTGCCTTGCTGATGAGCACCTGGGCAGTAGTTGCAATTTTGGCCAGATCCCCAAAAACGAAGCATATGTAATTGACCTTGAGTAACCCCTAATGCAATCAATTTGTTGCATTTGGAACTTTAATTTTTTTTTTTTTTTTTTCCGTTATAATACAATAAGGTGTGCTGAGCTTTTCTTTTGGACGTCAAAATATTTTTACTATCGCGTTTTTTTTTTTAATAGTAGCTGGTGTGTTGTCGCGTATTTTGGTTGTCTGCACGTCTTCATTTGGTCACTTTTTAGCAGTGCTCAATGCACTTGGATGAGGTTATTGAGGTAATTTTCTGACAAAGATCAGTTGAGCATTTGAAGCAATGAACAAATTGCAAAAAAGGAAGGCTAATTCACCACGTTATTGCCGTTTTCCCTCCGTGTATCCACCCCCGACAGAAGAGCAAAGTGGCCTTTACAAGAGATGTATTATGCACCCCCCCCCCTCCTCTCCACACTTCAAAACAGTTCCCAGGCCCAGATGTCTTGCTTTGGTCAGATAACCTCAATGATCAAAAATTGCCACGCACCTTTCATCCTGGTTTTTACGTGTGATTGATAATGTGTCATGCAAATGAGCCACTGCTCACCCCGCCTCCTCCTGCTGCATGGTGTATCAACGCAAATGCGATTTTGGGTTCCCAGGGACGAAGCTGTTTTTAACCCCTGAATTGTAATTTTACTTTTTACTTAGCCCATTTTCGAGAGAAAAATCATTGCTTGTCTTTTCATTCGTTAGAGGCAGCACTTTATCGTAACCGCTGATTTAGTTGTCAATTAGCATGTCGATCAGTGCGCATTGCCAAACGCAAATTCAATTCACAGATCCAAATTAGGATTGTGAATATCTGTGCTCTGCCGTGAGACACTCTAGTGGAAATCTGTTTGATGTAAAGTCGTAACATATCTTTCAAGCACAAAACAATACGTGTAACGTTATATTTTCATGCATATACTCAACTTGTAACAATTATGCATGAAGAATTCCCACGAGATACTATAAATAGATGTGACTCTCATGCAGTGATTTCCAACAGCTGTGCTGTAGCATGTTAATGTGCTGTGAGAGATCATCAGGTGTTCCGTGGGAAATTTTTTCCAATTTCGCTTTTGGGTCTGAAAATCATCATTCATTTACGACAAATAATGTCTTTGTTTTTTCTGTCTGTAAGATAGTGACGTGTTGTGACAGGGATAACGATTTAATGCCTTTTCACTGGAAAGATACCGAATAAGCACTTTATAGTCAACTAAACGGGGCCCAAATTTCACACTTAGGAATTTTTATTTTTAAATTAAGACAAGATAATCTGTATTTTCATTATACAGAAATTTCTCGCGGGGGTACGTTCAAAAAGTGATAAACAATTGTTTATATAATTAAAATATATATATATATATACACACACACACACACACACATATATATATATATATATATATATATATATATATATATATATATATATATATATATTAAAACTGTATAGTTTTTGCCATTTTGTGAGCTTATTCCAATGTAATGCACATACCGTATGTATGACAGTATAAAAGCAAAAAACTGCTTTAGTGCTTCTTAATGCAGTGGCTGCTTCTTCCTCCCCCCCCTCATCTTCCCTTCCGCCCTGTCATTTCCCATTGCACAGCTGTCATGTCACAGGCTCACAACTGTCCCTCCAACAGCCCACGCCCTGGGTGACCCGGTCACAAGGAACGGAGATGGCGTGTCAGTGGGACCTAGGTAGGAAATTACACTGTCATAAATACACAGTGTTCCTAGCATCCCCGTAGGGAACCTGAGGAAGAGGCAGCAAACAATTATCGATGCTGCAGTTGTTATGTTGCTGGTCCTGCTGGGGTGGATGATGAACAGACGTTGTGTTCTGCCGCTAAGAGAAAAACGGGGGAAAAAAATACATTGAAAGGCTAAAATGAGAGGTGCAATGTTACTTGAACGTGTGTGAGAAAGTGAATTCTAGAGTGGGAAAATAAAAGGTGTATGAAGATGTGGCTGATGAAAAGCCATTAAAAAGAGTCTTGATTACGTGATAAGCTCAGCCAAATGAGGCAATGTGATCTCCTTTGTACCATCCCGCAATCGTGTCATCTCTTCCCTTGAAATTCCGCCGCATGGCTGTGAAGCCAAACAGAGATTGCGGCTGGATGGAAGCCCTTGAGTGACTTAGCATTTGTATTGACATGCTGCACACATCTCGCCGTGCTCTTATGAGGACCCTCGCTGATTCTATTTCTTCATAGCCGCACTTTCTGTTTTACTCTTTTTTCGCCTTGCCCCCCCATCGCGCAACTCTTGATTATAGCTTGCATTTATTACTTTCATGCTTGCTCTATCCTTCACGGCCTTACTCCCCCTTTGTCCACCTGTCGGCATCATCCTGTTTATTTCTGCAATGCAGCAAAATGGTGGAATTTGGAACGAATAGCAACCATATCCAAATGACGAATGGAAGACCAATGACCCTATTTTTACGGCCAAAAGACGCGCGTGCCGCACTAGGAGGCGCATGTTAACATGCTATCTTGCGCATGCTAGTTCGCGCATGCTAGTTCGCGCATGCTAGTTCGCGCATGCTAGCTCGCGCATGCTAGCTCGCGCATGCTAGCTCGCGCATGCTAATTTGCGCATGCTAGCTCGCGCATGATAGCTCACGCAAGCAAATAAGGGATTGGTGCCAGTAGCGGCTCCTCCAACCAATGAGAGATGTCATGGCAACACATCTATTACAAAATAAGGCATTGCATTTCGTTAAATGCGATGCTACTAAAAATGGAATATTGACTCACTTTATTATTATTGAATGACTGATATCCTCGGCTGTACAGTGCATTAGAGGTTGGGCCTTACTTGAAAAAGTGTGTCACTATGCTGCCAGTAATAACCACTTTGGTGGAAGCAGTGACTGTGTCTTGTGACTAATTACGCCATTTAGCAAAAATCACCATATTTCCTAGCCTGCACTCTTGGAAAAACGCCTCACCTCAAATGACTGCCCCTCCCCGTGGCCCCTCCAGTAAAAAATGTACAAAAAAAATGACACCAGGTAGCTGAAATTACACTTTGTATTATATTTGGTATGCGCCACTTCTCTCCAGGCTACATCGGATGTGTAAACTCGGCACTGATAGATGCATGAGCTCCGCATATAGAGTGACATTTCAACAGCAGGACAGCGTGTCTGTGGATTCCTCAAAGAAAAACAGGAGAGTGTTCAGTGAAGCCCGTGTTGAGCAGATTGTCATCTGCACAACACAAGAACAACTGCAAATTAGTTCAAAGTGCAATGAGTGCAAAATTAAAGTGCTAAATTGTGTTCATATTGCGCTTTTCCCGACAATCAAAATAATTCAACTAAACTGCGGAACAGAGTGGATGGTGAGGCTCGTGAAATTAGATGCTTGCCGGTCGGCCGCCTTCATTTTTGCCAGGGGAGTTCCTCAGAGCATAATTCGCAGTACCCTAAAAGTGTTGACGTCATAAGTAATACTTAAATATGGAGCTTGAGAGGAACAAGTAGAAATGGTAGAAAGGTTTATTTTATATGCGCCAATGTCGTCTATTATGAATTGCTTATTTTTTGCCTCCATACCTTCCATTTTTTAAATGTCATAATAGGAGATGCGTGCTTTGTTTGTAGTCCACAAATGGCACATTCCGTTAGCATCCACTCAAGTAGCCTTTTGGCTTCCATTTCACATCCTCGATGTGCAAGCGCAACATCCTACATGCGTATGTTTTTTTTATTCACGTGAGTCGAGTGTGCTAAGTGTGCGACATTTAATGTTTTGCAAATTCTATTATACCCCGTAGCCATTTGTTTCACTACACTCTTAATATTTATAGCCATGTTACTTTGTTGCGCTATCTATACCATAATTACATTTACGTACGATTTAATCTCCCGTGACTCATTACATCCAACCTCACTGTTTATATTCCGCATGCTGCTGACTTCTTGCACTTTGCTATATTCAGATCTGCTACGTTTGTTGCACATGCAGATTATTTTTCTTGCTTTTGATGTGTTGCTAAACCGAAAGAATGACAATACTGTCGAACTCTGTTGTATTCTCTCCAGTCTAGTTCAGGGTCACGGGTTACAGTAGTAGTGGAAGGCTTTTCTATTTTATTACAAATCTATTGTTGAGATTCATCATGACCACCGCGCTCAGCAACTTACTTCCTTATTTTGTAAAGTGACCCTTTAGTGCGACAAATGTACCTTTTCATTATCATTACTACTACTGCACCTACAGTTGGCGAGGAGAGAGCTGCAAATGGTATCAGGGAATATTCAATCAGGAGCAAATGAGTCTGTGGCAGGACTGATCATGCCTCGCTTGTGACAGTGTGTGCCGATGCATAATGAGCTCAAGTTTGGACGCGGCATTTGTGGTTATGCAAATACGAGCGCGGTGTGTGCAAACATATCTCGCACACTTTCGCTTCTGATTATGGCCTTGGATCCGCTCCGTAGTAACTAAGCTACTGAGAGCAGCAACATAGTGATTATGTTTGCAGGGTGCTCATACAGTCAGCCCGTGACTGACACAGTGAGGCTGTGCTGAATGCTTAATTGATCGCTTTGCAGTTGTATTGTTTGTTTAATTGAGGCTGCAAAGCTGTCCTGTCACATGCATATAGACGCTTGTGTGGCAAAAAATGGACTGTATCAGAAGCTGGCTAGCATTAGCCATGTGCTAATTACCGGCTGCTGGTCACTGAACCAGCGTGCGGATGTGATTATGTTTTTAATGTAATAAGCGGCTGGTGCTTATCAAGACTGGCTAATTTAGCCCATTTCTGGAATCTTATTGTGAAAGTGTCTTGAGTTGACCTGCATTCATTACCATCTCAAATGTATAGATTTGCTCAGTGGAGATATGGCGCTCTTAGCAAATTACAGTCACTGTGTTGCATTGACTGCTAGATTGTTGGAGGCGCAAAACAATCATTCAAACAAAGTGAAAAATGTGCCCGCCTCTCAGCAGACGTTTTCCATTAACCTGCACGTTTACGACCACACACACACACACATACAGCCAGTAAATTATTAAATTGACCGATAAGACCCAGTTCACTATGTAAAAAATAAATAAATAATAAAATAAATAAAATAAATATATATATATATATATCATGTTATTAAATCTTAACACAGGATATAGGGTAGAATATGATTGAAAGGAATAAAATGTAATGGTGGAACAATCCCAGACTGTGCTCTGACAGCGACAGAGAAAAGGGATGATTTTTTTTTCTGCTGTCTACCTTTTGTCAAACTCGAAATAAACAACACATTTCACGAAAAGCTCAAGGTTGTTATTTTATTTTTGCTGTGTGAAGTAATGGAATTAGATGCACCTTTGACAGCAGTGAAATAATAATTAGTGTACAGTGGAACCACACTTTTGTCAGGGGATAGGAACCGGGCTCGCCCGCTAAACGAAAGAAAATAAATTCTGTAAAAATATCCATCCATCACTATAATTTATTGTATCCTTTTTAACTAACTCCAAGCATTGTGGGTGTTTCAATGTTTTTTTTCTCTTAAAAAGCTAATATCTTTCCTCTGGGCTCCATTATTATGTTGTCTCTCTGGTTTGGACGACGGCTCGTTTCCTCTCAACGCCATCAAGATACCATCTGCAGTTTGTTGGCCTCTGCCATGATGATTGAGTCGTAGCACTTTTGCGTCCTTTTCAGCATGAATAGCAGGCTGGAGGATAATGGGAAGCATTTCTCTGATTCCTCCATATTTTTCTACTTTTTTTTAGGTACCGTACATTTCCTGTTACTTCCAGTCCATCTATGCTTTTCTTACTCTGCTTTACCTCCGTCCGTCTCCCCATATCCTCCTTACTGAAATTATTTGCTCCTTGGGAGCGATGGCGAGAAGGTCGAGCAATGAAAGGTCACATGACTATTTATAGCACTCCAAGAAATGTCATTGTTTTTTTTGTTTTTTTAAATCAGCATTAATACTGCTTAATTTACTGAAAAAAAAAATCGCACACGTTTTTAAATAATGCAATGTGTTCATTTTGCATTTTCGCCTTAGGCATTAAAGTAACATGTAACTCTCGTGTGCAAGAAAAAACAACATATGTACGCAAGTCTGAAGGGATCGCAGATATTTCTTAAATATTCGTCCATATTCTCCCACATACATGCCAACAGCATGGCTTTTAAAAACGCTGATGCTTTGCAACGAAATATCACACCAACACTTCCGGAGTCACATCCTGTGAAGCGAACACCAACCTTCAGCTGTAAAGAGCCAGAAGAGCTCGAAAAGAGTTCCGTGTAACCTTTGATATCCTACAATAGCACGAGGATGCTTTGTGGAAAGAAAGGACAAAGTGTAAAGTGTCAAGCAAATGACTTGAAGGTGCTGCAGAAAATGTATGGGTCTATTTGTGTGCTGTTGTGGAGCGCAAAGCTGTTTGCAAGGTGCAGCGCGGCAGCACCATTGAAGGCTTGGAAATGTTTCTGTGTCTTCTTTAAAAATGACTTCAGTCTCCAGATTTCTGACTGGTGAACATTTTTTGGGGGGGCTCACGCAGGAGCCAAAGGTTTAGCATGTGTGGGATGGGTCTTTGATGACTTTGTCAGTTCGTCATAGCATTTCCTTAGCCACAATGCAAATACACAGGGGCTATTAGAAGAACCGGGAGAAGCTCAGATTTGGAGAATGGCAGCCAGATATTCATTTCGTGTGAAATGTGAAATTACGGTGAAGCGCTTAGCATTATTTTCAGCATATAAATTCTGCGAATTCAATTCACTGTGCTGCTAATAATACATTGTTAAATCCAATCTGTTAGTCTACAAATGGATCTGATTATGAGACCATTTCAAATGACTCAACTTTCATAAGAACACATAACGACAAAAATGAAAAACGATTTATTTAGTGTATTTTCTGAGCTATAGTGCGCCCCTAGTGGTGAAAGAAAAATCCACAGAAAAACTGCACTGTTGTAATAGCTGCATGGTTCATAATCTAGGAAAAAAGAAGCGGCTTATATTTCGGAAAATACGGTATATGCATTTTGAATTTATGAGTAATGACCCCAAATGAAATATCTACCCTCGCTCATCAATCACTTCATTACGTTAATATGACGCAACAGGTGTGTTGTCCGGTTGCACATCACAATGCGACGACAGCATGAGATGAAAATTGATTGTACAAAAAAAAAACTCTTGATTCAATCAAACTGACTCAAATGATGCAAATTCAGACATGATCAGTTTGCAGATGTCCACTTTTTGTTTTACGAAACGAACAAGCTAAGCCTGGCTTCCATTAAGTTGAATTGTCCAACCTTCAACATTAAACTTGTTATTCATGAAACAAAACAAAACAAAAAAAAAAACATTGTCCTGTTTTTGATGTATTTTTTTTCTTCTCTGTCAAAGCCAAAGTGTCTCCACCGACACTGACTTTGAAAAATGTCCAATCCAAGGGGATTTAGGTAGCAGGTGTTGAAGGTCAAATTGATACTTGTGCTTTACTGCTTTGCAAATTGCAATTATCTTGTGGTTGTCCTCACTGCTAATCACAGATTGATTTGTGGAGCAACACATCGTCGTCGCCTGTTGTTCGTTCACGGTGGCAAGAACAGATTTGGAAGCATCGTATTCATTTATCTTTCTCCCACACAAAGGAACAGTCCATTAATTCCTGATCTGTACTTTTGACATTGCGACTTCATCAGTATTTATTGAGTGTTTCCAATTCATTCCGTCATTCGTTACTTTATTCAGAACCTTTCGGTATAGACTTCTATTTTTCTGTGCTCGTTGAGCGGTTGATAGATTGTCACGGATGTGTCGATACATACAAATGTTACCGTTGAACATTAAAAAAAAAAAGTGGACCTTAGGGGCAAAACAATTTCTCAACACAATTTGTAGCACCGTGTCAATGGTGAGCAGAGAGAAGACGCAGCGAATCTCAGCAAGGTGTCACAAAGTGGGAGCGTGCAGTGTCGCACATCATATCGTATTAATTCATCCTGTCTATCTTCTAAACAACAGACCCTTGCCGAAGGGCCTTTCCAGTGCCAGCTGCCTCTCTTGTTAATTTGATTCCTCACCTCATCGCCCGGGCCGGGAGCAGTCGCATACAACCGTCCAGGCGTTGTTGTCTAGACATCTGCTGGCCATGACAAAAAGAGCTTTTCCCAAATCGTTTCCTTGCTTTTCATGCATTCATTTCTCTTCCTGTTGGTTTGCCAAATGCGCTACAGATGATGGAAAATGATTCATATTAGCGCTCATTACCGCTGCGGAGGAAAGCCTGATGAGAGGAGATAGACATGGGAAATGATGCACGAGCGAGGCAGGTAATGAATGCAAACACTTATGGAGCTAATAGAAAATAAATCGGCGGAATTGTTCAAAACTGAAAATGTAAATAAGTCTGTTGTTTTCTGTCAAATAGCAAACAACACTCTTGATTACATCTAATCACTTTCCATTCACGAGGCCTTTACCAGGCCCCGCCTCTTAACTTGTTCACCACCAGCCGAGAAAAAAAAAAGGATCTTTGACGTGTTTAGCCGTCAATGGCAGTAAGGATCTTTGACGTGTTTAGCCGTCAATGGCAGTCAGCATCTTTGACGTGTTTAGCCGTCAATGGCAGTAAATGAGTTCAAAACATGTGCTTGTGCACACGCGCCAACATTCCTAGGGTACATTTTCTTCTTGCATTTACTCATGCTTGCACTTAGCTCAGTCGTAGAGGTATCTGAATGTGAATGGATGAGCGAGACTTTATGAACGTGGATTCACTGGTGAATTGCCACAATGCTTCTCACCACACAGAGTTGCGCATGACTGCTGGCCGCCACCTCCTCCGGAGGGGGAGGATGTGGGAAACCTGATTCTTGACCCTCAGTGTTTTGTGATCAGAATGATCATGGACGATGCATAGTGCAGTCAGGAAACAACCAACGGTTCGTTTTTGATGGAACTGGAGAGCGGTGGTGTTCACCTTGGGCTGTTCCCAGACACACCTCCACATTCACACACATTATATATTCAGAGTGAAGATGTATTTTGGGGCTGTGGGAGGAAGCAGGAGTACTCGGAGAGAACCTCCGATAGCGCAGGAAGAGTCTGCGGAGTCCGCACACAAAAGGTGTGAGCTGACAGGTTGAAAATTGAATTGAATTCATAGTATGAGTGGTGAGTTGGAAAGAGTGGCAGCATCTCACCACATCGAGAAGCTCAAAGTTTTCCCAGTAATGTAGTAGCTCATTATCCGTGTGGGTTTTTGGTAAGGGTGATTTTGGGGAATATGAAGTTTGAGTAAGAAAAGTTTTTGGTTTGAGTATAAGATATTTTGGAGAGTGTGATTTTTTGTATTTTATTTTAGTAAGTTTTCTTTTCGTATCTATTTATTTTTTGTTTTAATAGTATGTGCATGGGTGCGCATTTTTTGTGGTGCCGCGAGAGCATTTTTCATCCTGTGATTTTTTTTGGGTGTCTGTGAGAGAGGATGATTTTTTTTTTTTATTGCTTTGAGGATTTTTTTATTGTGTATTTTTTGGGTGAATTTGAGAGGGTATGTTTTGTTTTGTGTGGGAGTCATTTAAGGGGTCAGTTTGAGATCTTTTTTGGTATTAGTGAGAGGTTTATGTTATGTGAGAGGTTTTCCTTTGGTGTGTGTCAGAGGTTCTTCGTGAGTGAGTGTTTTTGATGACTGTGAAAGATTGAGTGTGTGTTAATAACTGTTATTTTTTCCATATTTGTTATTTTTTTTTACAACCCGATAATGCTTTGACCGGCAAAGATATAATTGTCAAATTTTGAACCCATTTACAGTTGTAGTCAGGAGTTAACTCCTTTTAGGCATGAATGTTATGTTGGGCCTTTAATTACTTATTGAGTTAGCATTTTTTTTTTTAACCATTCTTGTTCCCGACTCAAATGATTATGCAATGCACATTGCACACGCTTGACTGTATTTTGGCTATTCTCTAATCAACATGGCATCAAAATTAAATAGTTCCAATAAAAATGTGAGGATCCCCCTGGTTTCGTATTTGCGCGTAAGCCTCATACAGCGCATGCATCATATCCTCCAAAGGCCAGAGAGAATGTGAGGCGTGTAATCTCATGCAGGAATATGCGTTCCCACGGTATAAAACACTCTTCAAACCAGCAGCACGCATGCTGCTCCATACAGCCATGACTTCAGAGACTTAATACCAGATCAATTTTTCGTCAGTACCTCCCCAGAGCCAGACAGGCTATCGAGATGAGAACGCAGCAATCGCCGCTATTTTTCTCGTCTTTGTCTTCTCATGTTTGGGTGATACAGTAGGTTACTACTTTATATGTTGGGCCACTGAAAGATGATGAGAGACGCGACGGAAAATGGCGGGGAAACTAACCTCGAGCGCCGGATAAGAAGATACTACAGGGCTGTGAACATGCGAGATGTGGAAATGAAACAGTTAGCGAGGGGATATGGAGGGGTACCGATGGTGAGCGAACTTCAGGTGTTGATGCATACAGAGGAGGAACCATGCTCAAAGTGTGTGCCAATTCACTCTAAATGGAAATTGGCTGTTGAATGAATGCATTGGGCTTGATAAATGTCGGCGTCTACTCGGTAGGGAAAACCAGCAAATTCGGAATGTTTTCATCCAAATATTTTGTTTTTAATAACTTGCTTCAAAACTGCCATTTTTTTTTTTGGACAGTGAAAGTTTTAATGCAATGTGTTTGTTTGCCACAATTTCTAACTATAGCTATTTCAGTGTCCCTTATTGCAGAGCATTGATTTGTACTATGTTGAGCTGGCACATCCTCGAACAATACTCAGTATTATCATACCTTTACGTTTTTGGAGAAATTGCATTATAGTGTGTGCAGCAAAAATCCACACAGATTTATTTGGCATATTTTCTGAGCTATAGAGCGCCCCTAGTGGTGAAAGATAAAATCCACAGAAAAGCTGCACCGTTGTATTAGCTGCATGATTCAAAATCTAGGAACAAATAGGAGCTTATAGTTCGGAAAATAGGATAGATGCCATAATATAGCAGCTGAGCTTCTCATTAAGCTCCTCAATCCACTTTAAATAGTTCCTTGAGACCTTCAAGATGGCGGTAAAGCACTACATGAAAAATTGTTTTGAAGGATTCCACTTATTTAATGAATATTTTTTCCTTGTCCTTTTTAGGTCTTGGTGGTGTCATTTACAGTTTTACTCAGTTATATATTTTTTTTGTAAAATGTTGGTCAGGTTCTGAGTAATTTTTGATTTAGAAAATGAACACAAAAAGGAACTTTTTTTTTTTGTCCGTATGCATATATTTAAGATATTGTATATTTAAATTTTGATTGACGCCATGGTTTGGTGGTTCTCAGCAGCAGCTTGAACATCTGGAAGAAATGCAAAGCAAAGTCATGACCTATTCCATCAGGACAACCATCTGCAATCATAATGAGCTATTAGTAGCACTGCATTCAGCGCTAGTGCCTTCTCTCCTCACATTTACCATTCAGCTTCTTGTTATTTTCTCCTGTAAATGTAATGTCATATTTTTAGAACTCCCACCCTCCATCGCCCGCTGTTTTTATTGTTTTCTTTTTTCTTTCTATTGAGCCTTCATCTTGAGTGAGTGATTTATTTTTATTTCTACACTTTCATTCTGCAATGTAAAAATAATGGCAGAATGGGAAGTTTATTTCACAGCGATTTAAAATTTAAAAAAATGATTACAAATAAATGTTAGGATTGTCTCTACAACAGATTTGAGCTTTTCCATTATTTGTGTGAGCGCTCATCGTGAATTATGTCTCTGACGGCCCCTCATAGTCCCTTTTCCGTTTTCCTTCCTTCCATCTTTGTTTCGTTTGATGTGATTATTTCCATGTGTTGTCTCTGAGGTGAACAGCGGCCCTCTTAATCTCCGCAGGCAGCCTTTTAGAGGTTTCTTCATGCAGGCTGTCACAAGCTCAGTGTCACGTCTATATGTTTACAGCCATGTACGCATGCAAAACGTGTCATATTCAGGCTCAAGTGCGCAGAGAGCACCCTTGAAGCGGATGCACGCCTTCGCGTGCAAGCAGGTGTTTGTGTAGGTGTACGTGCGTGAACGCAAGGATGAACACAGGGATGCCTGCGAGAAGATGAGAAGAGATTGAGGTTGGGGATGAGAGATAGCTTCTTGGCAGCGGCGTCGAATCGGGGCTGATTTATCTTCCCACAATGTGACTCACCGTTTGTGAGGCATAAACTTCCGATTTTAAAGGACTTAATCAAAGTCGCAGAGGCAGAGATGGGGAGAGAATGGGGCGAGGAGTGCATTGAGGATGCAGTCAGGGAAAAACAGATGAACTGTTTGAATTTTAGATGAAATGCAATTAGAGGGCCACTGCAGTATATTTTGCTTGAGCTTGCTAAAAAAAAAAACTGAGCCAGGAACTGCACTGTACCATTTTGGTATACCAACTTTTGGGTTCTTCACTATTAAGTGTATTTTCAAGAATAAAGAGAATTGTATTAAGTATTTTTTTGACAGTGTTAATACGGGGGAGTTGAACTTCAGACTAATAAATGAAAGATAAAAGAGGTACAAGTGGATTGACCTTGAAAAGATAGGATGATGACTAAGAAATATTACACGCATACATGTATACGTGTATTTAACTGACGAGATGTTAAATTTTGCAAAAAAAAATAAAATAAATGAGTTTGCAGTCGTCAGTACAAAAAATTTCAAGTGAACGACTTCTGCCTCTTTTGTTAAGCTTAATTGCTGCGTATCAATCAGTAGAGGTTTTTTATTTTTTTATTTTTTGAACAAATATTTAATTACTTTATTTTTCTCACTACAAGTGGCTGCAGAGTGTAAATCAAACCAGTAAAAGAAAAATGCACCATGAAGACGAAAAATAAAAACCACTTGGGAGTATAAGAAGCTTTCTTGGGGAATTTATTTTCCAAAAAACACGACCAGGAGCAGTCGAATGACGACTCAAAGCAAAAATCGCCTTTCTCTAATCATGGGCGCATTCCGAAATATGGTCCACGTGCGTACTGTTTAACTCCAAATAAAACTTGCACTTCGAACTACGTAAAATTTTTTCATTTTTTTTTTTTTTGTTTAAAATGTCTTACCTCAACTAGAAAACCCACGTGGCATTGTGGCCAAATCGAATCGTGATCGGTGACTGAACCTTTCGCCGCTTTAAATCCTGCATGCTAAACTAGCGTCACCAATCGTTGCCATGACGACTACATCTTCTTCATCCAGTTGGCAAATTCTTATGGTGCATTATCGCATTACAGCAAAGAAAGTGGCCACGGGCGGTAATGCACCAAAAATATTTGCCAAAATGAATACGTGTAAGAGCATCGCCCTAGATAAATAGTTTCCTCCTGATATTTTTCTGTCACTGTGGCGCACAAAGCATCAGCGCTGATAGAGCATCTTAGGAGTTTTCTGTGCATCTCTCATCCTTTTGGTGAAATCAAATAAAGCCGGCAGCATCTATTCAATGGAAGGTTTGTGTTGGATAACACATGATTGGTTGTTAGGTGTGACAAAGCCCATCATTGTACGCGCGACATCAGAGAACAGAGTGGAAGGACTGTCTTTCGAGTGTACTGTATATAATTGAACCTTGTTGCACATGGCTGTTTGCGGAAGGTATGCGTGGGAGGACTGCAATGTTTGGGCACATGCCTGAAGTCATTGTGTTGAGCCAAGAAATAATGTGTCACTAGTGGAAATGTGTAAAGTAAATACATGGCAAGGACCGCTTTCGTTCTAGTGTGGTTAATTACTTGCTCCTGCATGCCATCGTAATTGATTAAAACATTTCTATATTTGCTTGTGCAACACTGATAATTCAATTTATAAAATGATCATGCTTATCTGGGGATTTTCATTTTTTTTTTTTTAAATCAAATTTATTTGTCAAATATAGCCTGGTGGGTGGCAACATGCAACTGTAAATATTTAATTTTTTATGCTCCTCGTGAGTCGGCGAGACGACGCATTTTATCGGCAATCCAATAGACACAAATGTTCTTTGTCTTACACTCTTTTCACGCTTCCCTCACTTTACATTTTACAGTTTGCCATCGCCTAAACTTTCTTTTTTATCTCTCTCGACTAATCCCCCCCCATCCTTTTATCTGCCTCTGTTCAGACGCCTTTATTTGATTATGTTTATGATTGCCATCGCTATATTCCACCCTCACCATCATTGCCCAATATCCCCCCCCCCCATCCCCTCCCATTTGTATTTATCCACACATTGTCTCTCCGTTGATGGGGAGGCATTGAGGTAGGCAAACAGGCAGACAGGGCGATGGGTCATAATGATGGTGCTGGCTTCTATAAAAAGCCTGCAGGCAGCTGAATCAATATCTCCTGTTGTCAAACGGCACCTTATCTAGACAAAGTGACAGACCGAGGCTATTGGCTCTTGACTGCCGCACAGTTTTCGGAGAGCGTTGCATTGGTGGGCTTCTCCAATCTGCTCGTTGAGTGGCAACGCATGTACCCTGGAAGGGCTTGGCGGCGGCGAGCTCTTTTGTTAGGCTCACGTATTCTGTGGAGCAGAAAATCTTGCTGGACTTGTCACTGCAGTACTTGACAAACAGCTCAGCGTTGCCATTTAAAAGGCCGCAACAAACACACCCATGCGCAAAATATTTCTGAGAGCCGTGTGAATACAATGTGGAGCTTTCAATATTTGCTCATATTGGGAAAGTTACATGTGCATGCTAAAATGAAATTGCTCTGGCGAGATAACCAAGGCCCAAACATATCCGTCTGCTTGAGGTTGGTTTTGTGGAGTCTTTTAAGGTCAAGAGTTTACACGATGGCTGGTTGTCACATTTGAATGGATTTGATGAAAGATCTTTTATAAATTATACAACTTCTGAGACTAAATAATCATCCGGCGTACAACATCAGTCTTTCTTTGAGTGCCGGTAATGCTAATCCTATGTGGGCTCAGAAGAGGCCTCTTTGAAAACATCCATTTCTGAAGAGCACCAAAATATTCAAGAATAACCTTCAAGTCAAACAAAACAGACTAGGAGTATGTCACTTAAAAAAAAAAAAAAAAAAAAAAAAGATTTCTATGTGCATCACAAGAGTTCCGTTTAAATGATTTTATTTGTGGAGCTGTGCAAAATATGTCAACTGTCCGATATAACTGTGTTATAACAACTCTGTTGTTTATATCATTATTTTCATGCCGGAGGTATTGGGTTAGCTGTTTTGCTACTCCAATTTAGATTCTGCGAGGGCAACACAACAACGGTCACTTAATTATTAGATCTTCCTTATGCATCACTTAATGCCTCGCTCTCCAGGTCTGACCAATCAAACCTACTCTGGTACACGGATGCGTGGACTGTGGAATTGCAGATGTGATGTGCTCAAGAGGCGAGTTAATTTCACTAAAGTTATTCTGTGATTCCTCTGGAGCATTTAGAATAACGCCAGCTGGTAGGTTAGGAGAGTGATTTCCAACCACCTTGCCGCGAGAGATCTTTAGGTGTGCGCGCAAAATGACCCAAATGTCAATCGGTACATCCTAAGTGTTACATCCAGAACATTTATTTTTGGGGGGGGGTGACTCGGATTGTTGCTGGCGCTAGTATTAATATCAATTGGTTCCCATGACAACTAAAATTTGCAATGTTTGTTTGTCATGGCAACCGATTGATAGCAATACTAGTGTCAGCGACACGGATAATTTAAATAAATAAATAAATTAATTAATATGTCAGTAGCTTTTAGAAAATTCTCTAACTGTGTTGCAACTAACTAAAACTTGTATGCTCCCCATGACAAATGGATTTTGGCCTGTTTTACTGCCACTTCCCTCCATTTTTGTTTGGTGGTGTGCCGTGAAATCTTTCTTGTGGAAAATAGTTGCCTTTGGTCCAGTCACCGTTGGGAGACACTGGTTTAGCAGCCCAGGCTTTTAGCTTGTTGGCTATCATACGACAATTCGGAGATGGTGTAATCGATGAGGAATCCGCTTGATACGCAGCATCGACAATCGGACTCTTCCCAATTTCCATCCCTTATCTCAACCAGTTGTTCCCCGTCTCTTGAATAAAGTCAGCTGGGATTGTAACCAGCACACCTGTGAATAAGAGCAAGTGGTATAGAAAATGGATGGATATTTTATTTTCCAATTAGTGAGGGGAAATGAGTTGTTTCCACTGCCCCATAGTGAGTGTGCGATGGCCCATTTCGAAAAAGCCACTTTTTTTTTAAACAAATTTGGCTCCTCGCTCGATAAAGAGGACACCACCTCCTCTGCCATTGGCCCTACTGACTATCGACTTCTGCAGTGAAGTTGCAGGTCTGCTGCTTATTTCCATGTGAAAGAAAAAAAAACAAAAAAGCTAAACACACATTGGCTGTTCTGTCCTTTTCAATGAGGCGATGCACTTGAGTCATTATTTTACATAATTAAAACCCTTGAGTTGCTAATTACATTTCTACCAACAGGTAATTTGTTTTTGTTGGCTTTTTAGAGCGCGAACTCATTCGCGTATGACATCGTCTGTCTCATCTCGCGAATTATAGGTTACATTTTGGAAGAAAATAACCAATGATCCGGCTGTGTTTGAAAATGCCATCACCAATAATTGTGTTTCTGTTTACACGATCTCACAGGGAAACACACTGACCCTCAGTATTTACAATCAGCTCGCATTGTCTGCCATCCATCGCTGTTCTAAATGGGCTCCTTTTTATCGCTCGTAATAAGGCCGCAGTTGTGTCGGTTTATCCTGACTCTTTCTGGTTGTATCGAAAAATTTATATTGCAGACATGCGCCGTCTTCCAAAGGTGCAATTTGATTCCCTCAGAACATCCTATTTGCAGGTTAATTATTCACTGAACTGCTCGTTTGGATACAGCCAAGAGTGCACAAAAGCCAAATTGCGTGTAATTGCTTGTTGACAAAGGCGATAGAGGCTCACACCACAAACATCCTAAATGTACAACCCCAATTCCATTGAAGTTGGGACGTTGTGTAAAATGTAAATAAAAACAGAATTTAATAATTTGCAGGTCATGTTCAACCTATATTTAATTGAATTCACAAATTTATTGTTTGGCTGCAATACATTCCATTAAAGCTGGGTCAGGTGACAAAAAAGACCAAGAAAGTTAAGGAATGCTCATCTCACACCTGTTTTGAACATCCCAGAGATGAACAAGCTAATTGGAAGTCGGTCCGTGCCATGATTGGGTATTAAAGGCGCTTACCTGAATTGCTCTGTCATTCTCAAGCAAAGATGGGACGAGGTTCTCTTTGTGAACAGCTGCGGGAGAAAATCATCAAACGGTTAAAAGTACGCACAGTTGTGAGGAATTTAGGGGATGTCATCGTCTACGGTCCATATTATCATCAAATGGTTCGGAAAATCTGGAGAAATGCCTGTGACCTTCAATCCCTCTGGCGGCACAGCATCAAAAACTGACATCAATGTTTAAACTTTAGGATACCACCACATGGGCTCAGGAACACTTGAGAAAACCAATGTCAGTAAATTCAGTTTGGCGATACGTCTGTGAGTGCAACATAAAAACTTAAATGAAAAGAAAAATCCATTTATCGACAACACCGAGAAATGCCATTGGGTTTCCGGGCGCGAGCTCATCTAAGATGGACTGTTGAAAAGTGTTCTGTGGTCTGACGAGTCCATGCTGCAAGTCAGCATCAATGTCGGTTTATTGTTTTAACATTCACTGCCAGCCCAGTTGAAAAGAATGACAGTTTTGACGTCTATACACGTCAATGGCAGTGAATGAGTTAACTTATTTAACTCATTTAACGCAAAATTAAAAAAGAACTATAAAAGTACTATATTGAATAAAATACATTTTTAAATTGTTTCCACCATGCAAATCGGGATAAGATGCAGATTACTATTTTTCTTGCACAGTCAACTTGCATTGGGGCCAAATACGGCAGTAACCCAACAGTAGATGAAGTGAACCGTATATACTCTGTTCTGTAAAGAGCTGTGCCACAGCTGCAGCTGTTTTAAAAGCGCTACGTCGGCAAAAATCCGCAATTGTCCATAGGTGTGAATGTACAGTAAATCTGAGTGGTCGTTTGTCTACGCGTGCCCTCAGCTGGCGTAGGCTCGATGTTTTTTTCTACGAAGCTAATGAGGACAAGTGCTATTGGAAATGGATAAACAATCCGGATTCATTTTAAGTGTATCTAACTACGACTAATGTGCACGAGCCATTACTTGCCTCTCACGGGTGCTGGAAACGCTCTTCCATTGATTTAATAATTCATGTTGACTCTGTTGTTATGGATGGTCCTTAATGGCTGAGCTTTGGCGAGAGTGAGAAAACAGTGCAAAGGAGAAGATTGCGGTCTGTTATTATGTTGTCTGGTAAGATGACATATTTAGCCATAACCTTTACAACTGTCACACTGAGTGTGTGTCGAGATTTGAGAGGCATCATCGAACATGAGAATACGCTATTTTGTCAACCCGCTTTGTCTAAACACTTCAATGTGATCCAAAAGCATCAACAAGCAGACAGACGAATAACAATAACCAAGCACGCGCATACTCACTTCACATTCTCCAATTTTTGTTCGACATCCACTCTGCCGTGAGATGATATTCTAATTTAAATTGCTTGACCTTCCCTCTATTGCTTTACCACTATTATTACAGAAGCACAAAGTAATTATGATACACCTCACACACACACACACACACACACACATGCGAGCAAAGATGAGAAGAAAAAAATTAAAAAGGGGGCGGTGGTAGAAGTAATTGCTTATCCTACAGGATCTGAATGAGATTTTTAACATGGATGGCTAGATATACAAGGAGAAGTGGATCTAAGGTCAATTAGTGAGCTAATGGCGGGATCAATCTTCAATCAAATTGCCGTCATGTGATTTGAGAAGTTGCATGCTTTGATCACTTTAAATGTCAGTCCTTTGAACTGCAAGAAAGATCAGGGAACTAACAAAGATGTATATAGTGTAGTTTTTTTTTTGTTGTTTTTTTTTAATGGTCACCACAAGACATTTTTGAAAGTCACAATAATCACAGTCGGACCCGCTCCACGCGGATTGCAACTGTAAATTTGTATTCAAAGGCAAATCACATATAGGAGTGAATTAATTAATTCCAGAGGATTATAATATTTGTATGCTATGTGGCTGCTAAAGACGAAACGGAGGAACTTTTGATCAAAGCTGCAAACGCTTCAAACAACCAATGAGAAGTCCAGTTGACACTCCTCCACCTTTGCATATTTAAAAAAAAATAATTTTTTTTAGGCAAAGTTCATAATACAGTGGTTGTGGCTTGAAATTGCAGTCATGTGGCGATGTCTGTAAATTGCCGAGTGACTGCACAGAGGCCTGTTGGAGGGAGAGAATGACTCATTGACGGGCACTCAGAATAAAGCGGATGCACAGAATATAACAGAATGGCCAGATGGCTCTGCCACAAAGGCAGAACGTTGGCTTTATGTAGTTGTTTAAATATTCGACTGGTACAAAAAAAAAAAAAAAAATCAATGCTGTTGCGCAATCAAGTGTGCTAATCAGGATATAAAGGCTCGGTTAGTGTTTATGATGTTGCAAATGCGCGGATTAGAGCATGTTAACTTTGCGTAAATTACTTGGCAGCAACATGAATGTTTTCATGAGTAAGACCATTAAAAAGGAATATGTCATATTGTTTTCTTCCCACGACCTTTTCTGTTCTCCTTGCACCTGCGCATTTTCCAAATGAATTTGTCTTGTGTAATAACAGCGGCGACTAATTGACTCTACAACAATGAAAAATGTTTTTCTTTCTGGCAAGGACATATGTAAACATTTTAAAACAAGCAGGGACGAACTATATCACCCACTTTTATAATAATTAAATTCAGGTCAAGGGGAGTTGCTTCTGGCGCACTCGCTGGTGTAAATCTAATTCTCTCTCTCCGGAAACTCATTATTTGCTCTTTGCTCTCTCTCTTTTGCTCCATGTCCACCAGCTGGGTCACTCAAAATATTGTATGTGCTAAACTGACCTCGTGACGAAGGCAAATTTTAAAAATGAGAAGAGCTCTTTATTAGTACTGCCATTGAGAAAAAGATACTGACGTCTGAAACATGGCGGAGAGAATAATTTATTTAGCGCTGTTTTACTGTCAATTGTTTTGTTTTCACCGGAGCGGTGATCGCAATCCAAGCGCAATCATTTATTTGTGGCATGTCTGCAGTCAGTCCCTATGTCGTTATCTGGCAGCAGAGCAGTGTTTATCTCTTGTATGGATGTAGGCGGTTCACCTTCACATCAGCTTTGTGTTCTGACAGCATCTCCGTTGTTTTGATGTGGCCCCCGAGTGTGATGTGAATTTGAATGTGATGTGTGCTAAGAGTGGTCTGCCAGCGGGAGAGTGATGCACACTGACACAGACTGATGATTTAAATCTGTTTCCGTCCACTCCCTTTTAGGCACTTAAATCACACACATACAGTACACTGGCTTTTATGCCCTTAAGTGACTGGAATGAGTGATGGACATTACAGTCGCTCCGTAGTCAACAAACTACTGACGAGTGATTCATAACAAAGAAAAGTTCGGAGTTCCACTTGCAAATATTTATCCACTGAGCATTTCTTACAAAAGGAACATCAGGAGGCGACTCTGAGCATAGGCGCTTTTAACTCTGCCACGGTGTTAAATTTTTTTTTTAACCAAGATAAACAAAAAGAACAACAAAAAAACATTCTGCTTTATCTTTAACGATTCACAAGGTTAACCTGGAGTCTTACCACTTTGCAGGTCTCCCGTGTTGACTCTTCCTCTTCCGCTGACATTTCTTTCGGAATAAGCGTGTGTGAAACTGACACCTCCAACTGTGGGAATCCTTGCATAAAAATACGCGTGCATGCCTTTCACGCTTGAGGGTTGTTCTTCAACCCAGTCAGCAGGTTTTCTGCTGCTCTGGTTCTACCAACACCCTCCCTTGGCGAAACATTGACTCGGCAGTCAGTCGCAGGGCACCTATAGAGACGGACAACCATTAACACTCACATTAACACCGTCGCCGAGTGGGAACTGAACACATGCTGTTTGCACCAAAATTTCGCCACTGCACTATTTTCACATTACAAGTCGACTTACTGAAATTATTGTATACATTTACCAATAAACAATCATTTCCATTCACTTCCATAATTTAGGCCTCTTTGGCTAACACAATTTGGTATGTGATGTGGTGTCACTGTGACCTTTCTCCTTGCTTGGCCTTCTCTAGCTAATGCACATCTTTGCACACTTGACACGGCTCTCAAGTGGGCGTGGCTAAGACAATAAAAAAAAAAAACTTTCCTCCACATCTGGCAGAAAATGACTCCTTGGCTGCTTTACGGTATCCATTAAATAGCTGAGAATAAGAATAATATCTAGTTTTCTGGTAGTTCCTGCTCGTGTAGCGAGCATTAAAGGACAAGCAAAATTTTCCTCGGGACTTTTCAACAACCATGTAGAGATGATATTTGAAGCCATGACCTCTCAACTCTGTGGCAGATGTGCTCAGCCCTAAGGCACCTTGCTGCCCTCAAAATTGTTGAGATAATAATCTGTGTGCTAGTAAGAATCTTGACTCAAAGATTCAAATCTTTAAAGGTTTTCTTATTTAAATTTGGATTGTTTGGCTTCGGTGAAAATGGAGTGCCATTTTGAATTGTTACCTTTTTTGTTTTATTTCCCTGTCAAAGCATCCGGATGGTTTACATGAATGGGTTAAAACCTCTGCTCCATCGCTCGCAACACTCCCGTGTTACTTACTGGAGCTATTCATTACAGCTTTACACATTTTGCAACTCAAAATAACCGAACGGCTATGTGACTGCAACTGAAAAATGTTACACAATCACCTCGCTCTGAGCTGTTTGCATGATGTTGTGAGTCGACTTCATGCCAAGTGAGGTGGCGAGCACTTGCACTTTGGAGGAAGACGGGAAAGGCAAAGCAGCCTTGCCTCCATCTCGAGAAGTCACGTTTATGCTGTGGCTCGGAACTCCAGCATTTGTTGTTTTATTTTTTTTTCCCATGGAGAACTAAACAGGAACTTCTAATGATAAAGCCAGAGAGAGAAGCATTTACTTTGTATGTGGTTTGTAATTATTCTCAATAACAAATAATAGGTACAAGATTTCATTTGTGAAAATAAAACAAAACAGGCCTGCTCAACCACTTTGTTCCTCAATAGTCTCTTCTTTTCTTTTACTACTTTTTTTTAGTAGTAGTAGTATTTAATAGTGTGTGAGTGTGTTTATGCTTGTGTGCTTCTACTTCTTTGGTGATCTCATCCAAAACACATCCAATGCTGCCATCTGTGGGTCATAATTTTTTTTTTACTTTCCCAGCTTAATGATCAAACCAGAGTTGGCCAAGACTTTTCTAATAGAAAACGTTGTTGATAGCAGTTGACCTTGAGGACGCACCTCGTCAGGTTTCCTGTTGACAGCATTTCACATCAACATTGCTCAAAAGGTTTAAGTGAACACAATTTCCAATTTTGGTACAGGAAGATTTGAAATAGACGTGCACTCCTAAAATATGTGACGGGACAGATACGGCCCCTAAACCTTGACATTTGTGCACTCACGATAAGCATTGTTACATTGTTCCAAGTGTAATATTTATTGCATAGCTTTTGTGAATGTCCCTATAATTCCTTGACTCTGTGATGTCATCAGACTGGGACGACCCGGGGTCGACTGCTTTTGTCAGCATGAAAGCGGAGCAGCTGTTCTTCAACTTCAGTTCCTTATCAATGAGGTAAGGTGAACGACGTGATCTGCGCATCGTAATACCTGTTTTTTTTTCTTTTTTTTTTTACTAGATGGTTTTGAGGGAGCTAGTGAGGTCAAACTATTCAAAAAAAGTAGACATCATATCTCGGTCAGACATGTAAAACAATATCATTGTTTGAGGGTGCATTCAAAAAGCCTTATCCAAATGTGGTCATCTTTAGAATGAGGTCAACAGCGGCGTTATTGGTGAGCATGTGATTCATGCCGGTGTTCTCCTCATCGTTGCTGCATGTCAATGCCCTCTCTTGCATTCAAGTGTGTGGGCTGCGGCTGCCTTGCTAATGCTCGCTTTCGCCGAGTTTCCACTTGACGTTCTGTTTGACGTATCGACTTAATCGATTAGCACCAAAGTGGCCACTTTTAAAAGGCGGTGTTGAATAACAGCATGAAACTTCACTGCGTCACACAAACGTCCCCGCGGGTTGTCAATCATCCGAAAATGAATTCCGTCACCGTGCCTCGGCTCTCCGTTCGTTCATAAGCAGGAACGTTAAGCATAATTGCAATTATGATCAGCGGTTGTGTTGCGCAGGATATTATGAGACTAATTGTATTGTTTGTTTGCTGGTTTTGAATGTATTATTTTTGCTGAATGAATAATACATTGAAAAGAGAAAGGTGGCTGGTCGTGAAATATGTGTGCCGTCTAATCAACGATATTTACTGTCTTGTTTATCGTGCTGTTAACAAGATAAGTGAGCTATTGAGGGCTATGCCCAATTCATAATTCATAATCTGTCTGTTGTACCTGCCACAGGTCATTTGTCTGCTTGTAAAAGTACTTTGGGTCACCAACTATTCCATCGCTGTGATGAAGTTTGCACTCCACGAGGCCTTCTGATTATCAGAGCAACGATTTGCTCAAATCGTGAGGAGAATTACGATCATGGCACAATTTGTTTGTAGTTACAGAGAGCATACAGGAATATTCCGAGCTAGTGCCGCCTGCGTCTTGTCTGTGGAAAAAACATTATCATGCGATCACATTTTCTGTACTGCTACACGTAAATTATGTGCTGATTATTTATTAGTGAGCTGATGACTCATTTGCAGTCACACTTTCAATTTGGTTCTATTGGATGTATTGCGGACGGCACGGTGGACGACTGGTTAGCACGATGGCCTCACAGTGCAGAGGCCGTGGGTTTGATTCCGGCTCCGATCTTCCTGTGTGGAGTTTGCATGTTCTCCCTGTGCCTGCGTGGATTTTCTCCGGGTACTCCGGTTTCCTCCCACATTCCCAAATCATGCATAGCAGGTTAATGCAACGCTCTAAATTAGCCCTAGGTATGAGTGTGAGTGCGGATGATTGTTCGTCTTTGCGTGCTCTGTGATTAGCTGGCAACCAGTCTGGGGTGTCTCCCGCCTACTGCCTAAAGACAGCTGGGTTAGGTGACCTTGTGAGGAGAAGTGACTCAGACAACGCATGCATGGATGTATTGCAATGTGCAAACATGCCGTTCTATGTAATACGCAGGCTACTTCAGGCAGTCAGGTAGCTCGTCTTCAATTTGTTTAGTCGTTTATTAATAAATCGGTCTCTTGTTTTCATACATCTTGTTCTAGTAGTTAAATGTAAATGGATCTGGTTCATATCCACATTTTTCTCTGCAGTCATTTATTTCTTTCAGATCACGCACGGCGTGTGTGCTGATGTTCAAAACAATTTGTGGCACACAGAATGGCTCCCTGGAAAATAAAAGCATGTTTTATTTGGGAACAAGACTTGATTGTATATCGACTGGTATTTTTCTCTAAATACCACAAGCAAGTCAAACGCATACAAATAATGTTTTAAAGTTTGAAGTGAAGAGATGTTAGTTGAAAGCAAGGCAACAGGAGATAAATGGAGGCAATATGTCTGCGTTAGGAGCAGCTCCTTGGGGAGCAAATACCAAATCAAAAACAAAAATATCTGGACTTCCCCAGCTGGACATGACAGCAAATGATATGCTTGTCATTTTTTACCTTTTGGAGGATAATGATATCGAGGACATTGCCCAGTTAGCGGATTTGTGTGTTTTTGGACCTGAAATACATCAAAATGTAATTTTCTCATCATTTGTTGTGGAATCTACTCCTGATCAGTGTCATTTTTTAAATCAATTTTTTTTCACTCACTTCAATCTTTGTGTCGTTGTCCTTCTTCCCTTGCACAAAAAATTAAAATTTTTGAGTCTACTAAATGAGAAACAAAGGCAGTGTTTTTTTATTTTTTTTATTTCGTGAATTCAATTTACTGCACTCAAAATGAGTGTAGAAAAAAAAAACATGTTTTTCTTAAAATGAGTTGAAGATTATGTAAATGATTCATGTGGAGAATGCGGTGGCCTGTGGCCAGTATGCAGATAATATAAAACCAAAATTAATAAGAGGAAGTAGCTGCTTTACACTTTTTAATACCAAGATTACATTTTTAATCTAATACTAATTCTTCCTTGGGCTCCAATCTTAAAAGCCTTCGAAGAGGTTCACCGTGGGAATTTGACTGTAAATACAATCTGTTCTGCCTTCAACAAGGGTTGAGCAGCTTACATTTTTCATCGGTTATTGTTATTAATTTTTGCTTGAGTCCCGCTTTTATATTCTGATTCCTGCAACCCTGAACAAGTGTGATATGAAAAATGGATTGATTGATCTCTTAAGATACGAGTGCCCCGATTTGGTTTTTCAGGATGCGAGCTGTCGTTTGGCAATTCCTTTGTGTTGACTTAAAATTGAGATAAGCAGACAACGAACAAATCTTCCAAAAAAATTAGTCTTGAGTCCGTCTAGTACTACTCTCTGTTTTACTGCCCAACTAAAACAAACTTACTACACATTGCGTATTTAAAGCAAGCACAACGAGAAATGCCATCAATGCCATAACAAATAACATCTTTTTTTGCTGTATTTTAATGTTTTAAGAAACATGTTATAACATAAGGTGCAGCAACACATGTAGACAGACAATATGACAAACTCATAGGCAAATTTTCTTTATCCTCTTCAAAAGAATTACTGCAGATTACTGAGTCACATACAGCAGTTGTGCATTAGTCTGCATTATCCTGCATTAATCTCGTATCTGGAATCACCATGGTATTTACCCCCTTTATATACCTTTTGTAATTACCAACCTTTTATATCTTGTGACCTTTTTGCTTCACGCAAACGGTATTCCAGAATGTGTGCGGTCCTTATATTTTTTGCCTTACAGGGAGCGTTAGTCACAGCCTGCGCAGATGACACGTTACACTTGTGGAATCTTCGTCAGAGGCGACCAGCTATCCTGCATTCACTCAAGTTCAACAGAGAAAGGTGAGCACCTCTACTTAGACACAAAACACAATTAGGACGCAGTCCGAATGAGGACAAATTGATGGCTGAAACATAACCTTGTTGGCACTTATTTTATTCAAATTGATCAAATTTCTCATGGTTTAAAAAAAAAAAAAAAGGTATGAGTTGAATGGTTTTGTTTCCATGAATGATCTCTCTGTTGGATGCTGCTCGTATGTATTTTTCTCTTTCATCAAACTTTAATGGCAAACTGTGGCTTTTATATCGCAATAATGCTTATGAAAACTGGGTCACCGCTCAGAAAAAGTAAACTCCCAAGCAAAAAAATTGTCAGTTGAAATACCTCAGGTGGCTCACAATGGAGTAGTCCTCTCTGCCCCAAACGCATTTCAGCACACCATTTTCCTCATTTTCTTATCAGCTTTGTATGAATACCTCATGGTTCAGATTAGAATGCTTGCAACATGTTCATTTTTTGTTGAGTGCACATTTGCTTCAAGAAAATGAAGCTAGCTTTATATAACTTCAAATATGATTTGATTTCAAGGCTAAACTCTTAACAAGGCGCTTTGATAGTTCAACCTTCCATTTCCCCCCTCATCTTTTCCACTCATCCCGTGCTGAGCCACGTGAGACCTGTCCTTGCTGACATGCAGCGAGGTGGCGAGGTAACCTGTGAGTGACTAGTGAGCTGTCCAGGGTGACCCCGCCTCCTACCCCATGTCAACGGAGATAGGCTCTGACTCCCCGCAACCCCGTAGACCGCATCAGTGGCACAGATGATGAATGGCTACTTCTACTCTGCACCATGAGCGAGCACTTGGCAACCGTGACAAGGAAAATAGCTTAGTGGGTGAACATTCATCAACTTTGACCAGCGAGTGCCACAGTGAAGCACACTGAGCGCTGAAGGGGTTACAATAAAAGCTAAATGACTGGAGCTTAGATAGGCGTCCAAACTACGCTATGTATATGCCCACACAAACACACAGAGAAGAAACTTTGCAATTATGTTTTGATCTCTGAAGAAGAAGATTGTACCTGCCTTGTGGCGCGATGTGGTAGGAGGCCTCTGCAGCTCTCAGCAATGGAGCAGTGAATCATGCTCTAAGACAAAAGGGGGGGGGAGCATTGTGAGTCATCCTTCAAAGGTGGTGACTTACTATTTAACTCTGTGTCTCCAGGCTCAACCTACAGAAACAAACGCTTTGAACACCCCCACTCAGAATCTCCCTCGGAATAATGTATGAATCACTGGAGACGCTGGAGACAATTGTGTTGCGATAGCTGCCAGTCACTTTCTCGTGGCTGTCACTCCCGAGTAATTTCACATCATAATATAATTGGGCATTATTCAAATCTTTGACATGCTTCTGTGCGCTACGGAAACAACAATTGTTTTTTGTTTTTTTTTTTCCATTGTGATGACGCATTTGTGTGTTTTATTCATTTTTTCAAGCTGTTAGGTTGCGTACGGTGTTTCAGCTGTTTATTTGTCTGGTGGTTACACAGTGGATGGTTAGTGTCTAAACACATAGCTCCTGCTTGATAACTTAAAGGGGAAGTCAACCTAAAAAAAAAAAATCGTTTTATGCTGTCCCACTAAGTTGAAACGCGCCATTGTGATTTATATTGCCTTTGTGGAATATGAGCAGCAAAATGCACCCGTTTTTGTCCATCTCAAGGGGCAGCCATTTTGTCACTTCTGTCGACTGAATGTGACATCACAGGCTTTGTTCACGACCAATTATCGCTCAGCTGAGCCGTGATTGGTCATTACCTGAGCCCTGAGCAACAATGATGTCATTTTCAGTCGACAGAAAGTGACAATATGGCCGCCCCTGAGATGTCTAAAAACGGGAGGATTTCACGCAATATTAATCAGAAGGCCATGTTTAGACAAGTGAAGGCGCATGGAACATTTTATTGCAAATATTTTTTTTTGGGCCACTTGTTGCTGGATGAAGTTTATATGGATCTGTAAACCAATTAAAAAAAATCTTTGCATAAGGCTACAAGGTGGTTCAAATGGAAAATGATGGGCTGGAAATGCCATCCTTTGATTATGGTTACTCATTCGCCAATTTGATTTTATACTTCAAGGTATACTTTGTAACATGGAGCAGGACATTAATGAAATGAAAAGCATTCAGGGTTCACTTCCTGGCAACGGTACTGAATAGCTCTTTGATTAACTATTTACTCTAGCCAAGAATTTTCTTATTACGAAGAGGCATACGTGATCGTAGAAATCTGTCCACGGCAATGATACCCGTATGATAGGCACCGCACGCCGAGGGGGAAAAAGATCTAGAGCATTCCTGCCAAGTATAAAATGAAAATTTCAGGACTAGTTGGCTCATGAATTCTGTGAATGAGTCATGGCATGGCTGACATGGATAAAGGCAATTATTGAACCTCATTTCATGAATGTTGATTTGGTCGTGACATGACGTGCATGCTGCCGTTTAGTGTTGATTTCCAACCTCGCTGCTCAGCTGGTTGTCAATCAACAGTTTGCCATCTCAAATTTAGTGCACTTATGTATAGGATGCGTCAACAGTGATCATATTTACAACTACAAGTACTGCAGAAAGTGCCTGACAAATTACATCTGAATGTAAAAACCGTCACTGAGCTGAAATTGCTGCCTGTACAGTAATGGCTATAATACATCACAGCCTATTATGGCAATCTCAAGATACCATACAAGTACCCCGCAGCTCCCAAACATTGCAACATCACATTGGTCAGCTCTCAGAACAAGTATAATAATTCAGATCTGGACAGAGACATTATTCTTCGGATAACTTTAAAGGAGATATACGATGCATTTTTTCCCCCAATTAAAACAGTTTTCATACGACTTAACTTGGTTCACTCTGGTTAATATTTGACCATTTTGGAGGGCGGGCATGCCTCGTCCAAATGTCAAGTAGCGCTCTTGCTACCATGACGACAGGGGCAGCGTTATAGCATTGATTTAGTTTTTTTGTGTCTGGTGACTTTTTTTTCCCCCTTTTGAATAAGCGATTGCTGAATAACTCCATCGGATGTCTTAGAATACAAATGTATGGTGCTTACCTGTGTGCAAAGCTGCTATTGGCTGATTTATGTCAAAGTGTAAAAATAAATAAATAACCATTTTGTATGCATGTTCTAACCTTTTTCATTTTCTTTCTCGTTCTCCAGGATCACATTTTGCCACCTTCCCTTTCAGAGTAAATGGCTTTATGTGGGGACGGAGCGCGGGAACACACACATCGTCAACATCGAGTCATTCATTTTGTCCGGATACGTCATCATGTGGAACAAAGCCATTGAATTGTGAGTAATGACGCCTCTGAATCAGTTGTCACAGGTGGAGGGTGCATCTAAATCATTCACAACCAGCCGAGTTGGAAAGAAAAAAAAAAAAAAGGACCTTTGACGTCTTTGGTCGTCAATGGCAGTAAATGAGTTAAACGCTAGATGGAACATTGCGTGTTCAGAAGATGATGGGATAATCACGTGAGTTCATCCTTGGCCTGTTGTTGATGTACTTGGCTAGTTTAATCATCAAAGAAAAACAAATAATTTCATTTCATTCATTATAGAGATTTGCCGTATTTCAGTTGTAGGTCGGGGTCACTGTGACCTTACACTGATTATGACAACATTTATCACAAACGTCTTATAGAATAAATGATTAAGTCTTGACATTTCAGGACCCAAATGTCAGGGACAACTTCACCGCCATCTGCATTTCATGCACACACCGAGTAAAAAGGAGCACTGAACTTTGATCTTAGTTTTTAATAATTGACATCACACACGCATGAGCACTACAAAAACGGAACACATGCTGTGAAGATGACACTGCAACGGCAGTAATGAGAAGTAATGGCGGAGTTTTCAAGTCGAATAAACTTGCCGCCGATGTCGATTGACATCTTATATCGCCATCAATTACACCACAGTGGCTTTCATGTGTGTGATAACAGTTTTTTTCCCACCCACCCACGTCACACACTCTGGTGTTACACTGACAAGAGCCCTGTTACCATGTCAGTCACTCACCACTTCCACACCGAGACATCTTGTTCTCTGGTGACATCCCAAACGACAGTGAGCAGTCATAGCGCCTTGCGTGCACGCGTGTGTCTGTTTGTTTTTTTTGTGTGTCTGCGTGGGAAGACTCTCTCTGCAAAGGTACCAGATGTCAACTTTATGTTTGGTGGGAGTCAATACAGAAGACGTATTTCTCACGACTTCTGTAGTTTCTCAGTACGAATACGTGAATGAAAGTTGTGTCGATTCAAGCATTATTCACACCGCGGTTATTGTACAGTCTGAAATATGTAATACGTTTCATTGATTCTCCTCGGCGTGGAAAAAAAAAAAACCTCAGATGCATCAATTGTTAATGTATTTACGAATCCATATTAATATAGCACTGTGGTCCTATTGTTTGAATTGAATATGGATTGAAAAAACTTCCAAACGTGCTCAGAGAAGAACTCAAGGTAACATTTACCTCAGAATATCAACACAAACACATGCTGCTTATTTTATTTTATTTTATTTTATTTTATTTTATTTTATTTTATTTTATTTTATTTTATTTTATTTTATTTTATTTTATTTTATTTTATTTTATTTTATTTTATTTTATTTTATTTATTTAAAAAAAAAAATCACCAGTCATTGTTTAAATTTCCCGAGAGAACTGCATCGGACTTCACAGGCGGCACTAACAAGACTGCAGGGTTCAAAACAGATTGTCAGATTCTGTGTCACATACTCAATGACAATTGACTCGAAGGTAGCACCGAGGCAAATTTGTTGGACAACCGTAGACTGCGTTTCTATGGTGCATCAATCATTAAAGACTTTCAGATCAGCCACACTTGTGAACCTGCGCACTGCAATTAAACTGCAGCACTTCCTACATAGAGGCTGATTATTTTTTTGTTGCATGTATAGCCATTATGTAAACATTGCTATCATAATGCAATTCCTTCAGTTTGTAAAATGATTAAATCTGTCTGTCTGTGTTTTGCTTTAACAGGAAAAAAAAAAAATGCGATCAGAACACTGCAATCTGCATCTAATTTGCATTCTGGCCTTCAACGGGTGAAAGCTCTGCCTATCTCACCAGCAAACTCCATTGTCTGAGGATTACGAAATGTGTTCTTAGGCCAAGACCATTTTTATCGTAAAAAAAAAAATTGCTTTCACTACATCTTGTGGTGAACAAACTATGTCGAAGTGACAGGAGGAGGTTCATTTGCCGCCATATTGCGGTCATGCGGGAACGTTGCATATGCCTTACAAATATTAAACCGGTGGAACTGAGAAATTAATTATATTAAATTCAATCAAACCCAAATGCAACCTTTTTAGTGTGCTTATCATTGTCACTCACCCCCCTTGTCATTCTCTCGCTTTTCAGATCAACTAAAACTCATCCAGGACCTGTCGTACATTTGAGTGACAGCCCAAAGGATGAAGGCAAGGTGAGGAGGAAGATAAAATGAAGTAACAACTTTGTTTTTGACTTGTTTCCCCTCAACTGATCGAACGATAACGGGCTAATAAAAGACATATTATCCTTTGAGTTTTGTTGCTTGACGGTCATGCCAAAGACAACTTGGAACAAAAAGTGTAAGGTGGCGATAGCAGCGAAGGACGTAGCGCATTGATTGCCGCAATGGTTTTCAAAGCCGCTGGAAAAGAAGAAGAAAAAAATTGACATGTGGCAAAGGCATAAAAACAAGACGAGCGCTCTCAGCAAGTGTCATCAGGCAAAGTGTTGCTTGCAGATCGCATTCAAGGGAAGTCCAATCTTTTTGTTTCCAAGGCCGCGATGCAGGCAGGTGTAATTTTCCGAAATGATTTTAATGGAACGTTTGAACAGATTGAGAAAAGATTTCCCCTTTGTGCGCGCTCAAGCATCTCAGTGAATTTAACGACTCGTCTTCGCAGTCCGTTAAAATGCAAGGTAGAAATAATTCCAAATTGATAAGACCAATATGAGAAAATAGAAACCGCAGGAGATCGTGATGCAAGCTAATTTTCTTTTCATTAAAATTTTTTTATAATGTTATCCGAAAATGGGCCCTAATACTGAGTCTTGAATTACGATAAAGACCTGTTGGATGTGTTTTTCTAATCAAGAAATTACAGGCAATCAAGTGTTGCATATTAAGTCAGACATTTGATTGCTGGCCCTGATAAGCCTGCGATATTTCAGTATTTCAGAACGTATTTTGGAAATATAAATGCTTCTTCTGCTGCCAAAATTTATAATAATGCTGAATATAATTACACAGTAGCTTTGAACAACACGATTCTTATTAAAGTCTCCAAATGACATATTCTAATTGCTAATTTCCATGGTTTAACTTATCCCATTATAGCGATTTGAATGCTCCAACAGCGAATTTTGAACTTAAAGAAGACATTTCGGGTTACCCCCGTCATGTAGTTTTGCATATCAATAACATACCCGATAGGACTGCACTAAAAGCTCAAGACAAGTTTGCTGACTGCACAATTTCTTCAGGACTTCCTCTTTTTTTTTTTTTTCTTTCCCACCTTCCCTCAACTTCTTGATCTTCCAGTGCGAGATGTCACAAGTCTTTCCTCTCAGCAGGATGAACACGTTCCGCCCCTTTCTTCCTTTAAAGCTACCCTCCTTGAGAACCAACCGCTTCCATCTACGCGGATGGAATTTTGTCAACTCTGCTCGACTTTCATCCAGCGTTGCGTGTGCGGCTTGCGTCCCTATTTTTACCTTATGATGTTAGCTGCAGTGCATGAACCAGAAATTACACACACAGACTCCCGTTTGTGTTTTGCATTTTGGGGTATCTAAATCACAACACGACATATACTGTATATGAACAAATACAAATGTGACCGTTTTGTCATTTTTACAATTACAAACGAGTTTTGTTTTTGCTTCAATGAATATAAGATACACGCATTAGTGTAGTGGTCCCTTTTTCTTCTTTAACTCAGATGTCTGTTTCTTGGTACTGTGATAATAGCTCGGGCAGAAAGTGGAGCTGTGTAGAAATTGAATTACATTATTGCTTTCACAGTGCAAATTGACTATATCACTTGACATCAGCAGAAATCCTACAAGAATATGTAATGCAGCCCAAGCTTTGTTAAGAAGACTTTCTGAAACTAATGGTTGGCTGACGGCTTATGCAATGAAATGGTCAATAAGTGCATGGTGTTTTCATTATGTGGCTAATTGAATATCTTTCATCCCGTCTAGCTTCTTGTTGGGTTCGAGAGCGGGACAATAGTACAGTGGGACCTCAGGGCCAAAAAAGCGGATTTCCGAATCTACTATGATGAGGTAAGTTTGTACAGTCTGTAAATACTTAAAGGGGAAGTCAACCCCAAAAAATGTCTTAACAAGAAGTTGTTTTATTCAGCCCCATTAGTTGAGACACAGCATTCTGATCAATATTGCGTTTGTGAAATATGAGTTAAGCGAGATAATCCGCAAGTTTTTGTACAACTCAAAGAGGCGTTCATTTTGCCACTCTGTCGACTGAAAATGACATCACAGTTGCTAAGGACCCAGGAAATGACCAATCATATATAAATGCTTTTTTTGTCGATAATGTATTTAATTTAACACTACAATCTCACATAAATATCCCTTTCCTGTTGTTGTTGCAGGCCATCCACTCAGTCGGCTGGCATCATGAAGGAAAACAGTTCATGTGCAGCCATTCCGATGGCAGCCTGACCCTGTGGAACCTCAGAAACACCTCCAAGCCCATCCAGGTCACTTTTCCACATGGTGAGAATCAAAAACTAACCTGTGGATTCACAGATTAATTATGTCTTCTGCTATCTATGGAAAAAAAATGTTCTTACTGTGAGATGACAGTGATCTGTGTATAAATAAAGGCGAGTGTATAGCTCATGAAAGCATGACGGCTCTTCACTCAGGATTATACAGCCTGTATCTGTCTGATGTGAGCACATCAGTCACTTAGGAGTGAATGGCTTTCAATCTGTGGTTGCTAATAGCTGTCAAGAAAACACATTTCTTCTAGATTGTTCTCCTGGAAGACAAAATAAGATTTTAGATTAGCACTCACAAATTATAACCTAATCTGATTTGACAGAGATGCCAGCATCTGCACTCCTGAGCTGAGGTCTGAGCTACGCCTGGTCAAATAATACAAACGGGAAAAAATGAGAGATTTGATTTGGATTTTTGTTGTCATTTTGACTCCATGTCATGGTATTACCATTTGAAAAAAAAAAAATCTACCTTTAATAAATAAAAGATGCACACGATCAATAGCAGACTGAGGGAGCTAGAGGACAGTAAAAATCTTCTTAGCAGAGGTAATAAAGCCCAAAAAAACAGGAGGTAATCATGTTTTGGGCCTCAAAACAGTCTGCCGCCACCACCATAAATAAAAAAAATAATTCCTACTAGATGCTTCACGTCAGTTGTCAATACAGTGCTGCTTGCCTTCGTGGCTTTGTAATGTTTTTGCAACCGACTTCCTGGACATCGCTGCCGCCCAGCAACCCTAACCAGCCCCCTCCTCATTCCCGGCGCGTGTGTTGTTTGTTATATTCGCATGTCACGCTGTGAGCCGAACCAGACGCCTGCCTATCACATCATTCTCAACTTGCTTCCTGCTGACGCCGTGAAATAAATCAGCTGCTTCGCCACTTGCTACACTTTGCGGTGAAATTGAACAATTCAATCGAATGCGCTCCATTTGCTTGTCTGCTGCTTGACACACTTCCAAAAAGCTGTGTTGTTGTGATCTTGTGATGAAGATTTCTTCTCTTTTGATACAGACCCTCAGACTTGTTATATAATACATTGGGTTCTGTTTTTAGGGCAGCGCATCTTTACAAGAGACATTATGCAATTATTTCACAATTTAAAATGGGTCTGGTGTTGCCACCGAGTGTTAGTGTGTTTTTTTTTTTTTTCATTGTGCCAAGCTATCAAAACCGCTATTGTTTCAAGAGTACATTTTACAGTTTGTACTTGTTTTCTTGTAATTAAATACAAGCATTAATTTAGTACTATGGCTTTTAATAGAATCATTTATTTTTTTAAACAAGGCAAAGTAAACCAGTAATTTATGTAGCACATTTCGTACACAAGGCAACTCAATGTGCTACACACAAACATAGTCCCAGCACCTACAAGCATTTACAAACACAAGCATCCATACTCCTCCTTAAAGGGCACGTCAACCCCAAAATGTTCCTGACAAGAATATGTTCTATGCAGGCCCACTAGTCGTAACATGGTACTCTGGTTAATATTGCATTTGCAGAATATGAGTTCAGCAGCAAAGCCACTCATTTTTAGCCATCTCAAGGGGCGGCCATTTTGTCACCTCTATGGACTGAAAATGACATCAAAGTTGCTCAGGTAACGACCAATCATGGCTCAGCTTCAGAAAACAGGTGAGTCGTGATTGGTCGTTATCCGAATCCTGAGCAACTGTGATGCCATTTCCAGTCGATAGAAGTGACAAAATGGCCGCCCCGCCAAGATGGCTTAAAACAGGTGGATTTTGCTGCTTGAAGCAAAAGCATAATACGTGCGATAAAATGACATTCATACGGAGCTGACAACGTTTATTATTTTGACAGGTTGATAAGGCTGCCAGGAATATGTCTTATTTTGAAATAGTACGCATTACTTTGCTGTTTCTTGTGCTTCAGGTAAAATACAGAAAGACGGGAAGAAGGAATCATGTAAACCAATACTGAAAGTGGATTATAAGACATCAAGGAACAGGTGTGTGTGTGTTTTTTGTTTTTTTTACCCAGCACAATGATCCTGATGATTCAAAGATCATCTTGAAACATTTTCATTTGAAACTTTCATTAAAATATGCCCAGTCGCTGGAGTGTTGGGGATTCTTGCAGCGACCAAGAAAAAGTCTTCCAACTATTTTTTTTTCTCCCCCGCAGTGAGCCTTTTGTCATCTTCTCCGGAGGTCTTTCTTACGACAAGGCAGGACGGCGGCCTACGTTAACCATCATGCACGGCAAGGCAATTACAGTGCTCGAGATGGACTATCCTATTGTGGAGTTCATGACGCTTTGTGAGACTCCTTACAATAACGGTGAGTGCAAAGAAAAGTCGCAGTAGAACTGTCAAGGTTGAAATGTTGCTCTATAATTCATTTTTCCAGAAAGCAGCCATCACAATCAATACAAGAGCTGTACAATATTTTCTTTTGTCTTTATATTTTACAGAGGTTCAGGATCCTTATGCTGTGGTGGTGCTTTTAGAAAAGGATTTAATAGTCGTGGATCTGACGCAGAGCAAGTATGTATTTCACAGATTCAAAGTCATTTTCCAGCAAAGTTGGATATTATGAACGAGACATCCTCACTTGTTGTCTTTGAAGAAGCGACGATATCACCCGGAACCCTCGGAGGGACGAGACTAATTAGAGAAAATAACGAGTGCAATAACGGCGGAACAAAGGAGTATTCAGACATTAATGTCTTTTCTGTTTGTGATTTCCACAGCTTCCCTGTCTTTGAGAACCCGTACCCCATGGACATCCATGAGTCTCCAGTTACATGCACGGCTTATTTTGCAGACTGCCCTCCGGACATCATCCCCGTGCTTTACTCCATCGGAGCTAAACATAAGAAGACCGGCTACAGTCAAAAGGTTGAGTTGAATCACATTTTGGAATGAGGACGTTTCTTCTTCTGGCTTAATTGTGCAAAGTGCTTTGAATTCCATGAGCATAATCGGTCGTCACGTCCTCTATGGTGCTTAAAGACAAGGGAATGATCCGGTGTTTGTTCAACCAACTTTGACAGAACAGGTGAAAGCACTTCCTAAACGGTGAAACCGATGGCAAGAGCTACCAAAGATGACTATATACAATTGTTACGCTTCGTCCATTATTCATTCGTAAAGGATATCATATGTGTAGAAATAAATGGTACACAATATTTTCCGGACTATAAGGCGCACCCGCATATAAGCTGCCACAGCTCTTTTTGAAAAACAAACAAACAAACAAACAAAAAAAACGATATACAAACCGCACCAGGCTATAAGACACAGTTTTCTATGTTGAAAAAACATTGTTGTTTACTGCAAGTACAGAATAATTTTGTACTGTGAATGCACACAAGGTACATAAGCAGATTGTTAAAACAGTGCCTTTTAACATGGCAATAACTTTGCTAATTAAAACAGAACAGACCAAAGTGAAAAAAAAAATCTAGATTTATTTAGTGTATTTTCTGACCTATAGAGCGCCCCTACCAGTGAAAGAAAAATCCTCCAAAAACAAAACAAAAAACAAGCAAAATTTCAGCAAGTCCAGTTTAATAAAAAAGAATAAATAAATCAATAATTTGTTTGTTACCGTACCAGGAATGGCCTGTTACTGGAGGTATGTGGACGTTAGGCTCGCATACCTACCCAGAGATCATCATTACTGGGTAAGTCACAATTATTGTATTTATTGTGATGTCTTGTGATACGAGTTTAATTTGTTCCATAATCATGATTGTAACTCAGAAAACTAAAAAAAAAAAAAAAAAAAAACACAATGAAAATGTTTTTCCACACAATTTTATTGTGTTTTTTTTGTACTGAATGTTGAAAGAGTAAACACTATTGACTGCACTCTTACTTGGAAATGTGTCACTACTAATGAGTTCAATTTCTGTATGGCCCAGATGCGTCAAGGTTGACATGCTTTTGTTTTGTTTGCTCGTCCTCAGTTCATATGCCGTTCCAATAGATATCCTGTTCGAGCCCAACTCAAGAAAATGTTGCTTTTGTTGTTGTTGTTTTCCATTCGAGAGTTCTATGAATCCATACGAGGGCAAGATGATAGTGTTTTGCATTTGCTGTTTTGTGGGTCTTATAATTTTAGATTTGGGACTCTGCCAAGCCCAGCATAATGAGCAGAGCGCAAAGTGGGGCTATGCCGCACTCTGAGAGGTTGGCAGAGATGTTAAACCATTCTGAAGCAAACACGCAAGCTGGTCTCTGCTGCTGCATGACTCCTGCAGTCACGTTTTACCTCATATTTTAGTTTTTTGCCACGTAGTAGATAGGGAATTGTGTTTTCTTATAGCACAAGAAAACGACAGACTGTGTCTTTCCTTGAGTGTGTTTAAGCTTACAACAACAAAAAAAAATGACATGCATCTATGCTACGTTAGCAAGAATGCAGAAGAGCCTTCTACATATAATAAAGAATCTTTCTAAGATAGTGAAAATTTTTGTATTACCTTAATTATTCTCATTTGAATATTGTTATTGTGTTTCTTTGTCCAGACATGCAGATGGATCAATCAAGTTTTGGGATGCATCTGCAAGTAAGTCCACTCTACAATATAATTTGACATTGGGTGTTTTTACAAATATAACATTATGTGAGCATCAGGTTTGACAAAACATACATACATATATATATATATATATATATATATATATATATATATGTATATGTGTATATATATATATATATAATGTGTATATGTGTATATATATATATATATATGTGTATATATATATATATATATATATATTTATGTGTATATATATATATATATATATATGTATGTATATGTTTACTGTTGATCACATCAATTTGTTTAATTATCTATTTATTTTTTCAAACAAGATTTTCATATTATTCAGATGGTACCCTGTTTTTCAAATTACTGACTGTAAATTATATGAATCCCTTTGGAAGCACTAAAAGCTTGAGATGAGTATTGTCATTTCCGCTCAAAAACCTCTACGTTAGAGAGTTATTTAAGTGTTAGCATCGCTCTATTAGCACTCTACACAGCTAATCATGCAAAGTCACGTTTCTAGTTTTCACTTAAAAATGTAATTTTTCAACTCAAACATCTATTCTGTTGCCCGTCGTGACGAATCGCTGCTTGTTTGTGCATTCATAGCTTAGCGGGCTAATGTCGCCATTATGCTAAGGTCACATCGGTCAAAGCTCTTTTATTTTTTTGCCCCAAGTATATGCTGACTGTCTTTTGATAATAACTCTCCATGCTTGCTTTATTGGTCGTAATATATTCTGGTTTTCACATTCAACATGCTCAATGCGTTATTTGTTGATTTGATTTTCTATCATTTGTCGCAACTGTCTTTGTTTTCAACACCCTTAAAGAAGCCTTTTACGGGCACACTCTGCACCTGAAAGACATTAAGTAACGAATGTATGTGTCATCATATAGATATGATCGGTCATATACAACTTTGTATATCATCCAATTTCCCTTAATTATTTTAACATGATTTTTTATGTACAACAAATAATGTAGTTATTCGTCTTTCTATGCTAGCAATTTATAGTGACACGCAGAACAATTGCAAGCCGTTCCACTAGAGGGCAGAAGGTAGAATTATTCTGTCTTCACGTGTAGCCATTCATATGATAGAACAACAACCTCGTTCGTGGTCAACTAAACAGACAATGCGTATATTCTTGCACTACATTAAAAATTGAAATCTTGAAAATAACCAGGCATCCACAGGCAACTATCAGCAGTCTGGAGCAGTTTGATAACTCATCCACCTTAATATGTTGTTCCAGCTGAAACTGTAAGCCTGGGGAAAACTCTTCTTGGCAATTATTGATGCTGCTTTTCATCACACAGTGCACAGGTGTTGCATTTTGTTGTAATTGTGTTTACTCCACAAATAAATATTTGTCCAATCAGTTACCCTGCAGATGTTATACAAGCTGAAGACCTCCAAGGTGTTTGAAAAGCCAAAACAAAATGAGGGTCGTGCTGCAGAACTGGTGGACGATGACCCCTTTGCGGTGCAAATGGTCAGCTGGTGTCCCCAAAGTCGCATCTTTTGTGTCGTTGGGATCTCGGCGCACATCATCCTGTACCGCTTCAGCAAATATGATGCCAACACTCAGATTGTGGTGAGTTCAGATGAGACTTTTTAATACTCAGAAGAGTCCAACTTTCTCATTCTGGCCTATTCAGAGTAGAGTGCTAAATTAATCCAACACATTCTTACGCAATGTGGAAAAACCGAACAAAAGGGAGAACATGAAAACGACATAAACCTTGAACTGCTGACTGTGAGGCACTGTTCCAACCTGCTGCCCGTTATGTCTTCAGAAACCCAAAAAAATATTGCAAGATAATCTAATTTACCTCCTCCCCAGTCTCTAGAGGTGCGACTGCAATGTGATCCGGAGGATGTCATCTCTCCATCGGAAAATGAAAACAATCCCTGCTTCTCAGAGCCCCACTCCGGCTCACACTCTCCTCAACCGCACCCCCAACACCCAGCGAGCCCTGGCGGCGGAACACCGGAGTCCATCAAAGACTGCACCCCCTGCCTTAAGTAAGTGACTTCACCCAAAAAATCATCAATATGAATCCTGTGGGTGAGGAGGACGTATTGAAGTCGATGAAAAATATTTGACCTCCTGCGTCCAAGTGATGGCGTCTAGACAAAACACCACTTTGTGTCCACTTTCAGGGTAAAGGATCGGGCCATGCGGGTACCTCCTGGCTACCAGGCAGAACTCGTGATCCAGTTGCCTTGGATAGACGGAGAACCTCCACAGCAGATTTCAAGCCTGGACATCAACTCCGCGTATGGCCTGTGAGTCATCCTCCGTAATGTGATGGAAGTCGGAGCCGAGTGTGTTCCGTGTGAGTTGCCACGATTGCAGGGCTATCTTACCCTACTGAGCATTGCAAGTATCTGGAGCTTCCATTTGCTGCTGTTTTTAAAGCAAAGCAGCTGGTGGAAAACTGGAGTACATTACAAGCTGTGGCAGAGTGGATGTTTTTGTTGCCTTTTTTTTGTAATTTACCATGAAATTACTGTAACTAACCAGCTGTGTAAGTGCGAAATGGTTCTGTCTACGTGCCAAAGAAGCACTTTATAGATATGGGCGTGCCCTATGGAGTAGTGGCATATTCCGAGGCTGTTGTGCTGGAACTACAGCGTAGTTAGCAAATCATCTTGTAATTGACGGCTCTGCCTCCGTTCCACTTCACTAAAGGTTCTGTTATTTTTACATCAGTTCAATCTTCCACAAAAATGTCGTCCGGCGAACATGTTCGCTGACTCCGACTCTTTCAGTGCAAATGATTTATTTTCATTTATTGTGACTCACGTTAGAAAAGCCAGAAAAGAACCTTCTCTAGCTGGTTATGAAAGCATCCAAACTCCGATTTTGATGATACACAACCAGTCAATCAAACTTTCTCTTTGCCAGTTTCGACTGGTAGAGTAATTATAATATTTAGTTTGTTTATTCGATATTATATTTTTGTTTGGTCATCATTCTTTCCAAAGACTGTCAGTCGGGTTCGCATTTGGTCTTTTCTTGACTTTTGAGTAATTGATAAGCCGATTGTTTGCGTTACATTGGGGGTCTCAAGAACCGGATTCTTAACGTGTTATCATCTCTGTTTCACAATTTGAAGGTTCAGGGTTCAATTAATTGGTTTCTTCTGGCTTCCTTCGACATTCTAAAAACAGGTTAATTGCAGATTTTAAATTGTCCTTATTGCAGCTATGAATCATAATAAGAAAAAGAATATATAAAACGTCTGTAGCACTTTTTAAAAGAAAACTACTTCTTACTTGACTACTTTTCAGCTTAAAAAAGGACGGAAAACTGTGTTTTATTTTGCGCTGCTGTGGTTGGACTGCAAAACAATCAGCATTTCTGTGGTTTCCTTGGCTTTCTTTGTGAAGACATTACTGTGAGAAATCAGCATGTCTTTCACACCAACTAAAATCAAAGTACAGAGCAGAGAACTGCTTAAGGTGACTGAATGCCAGCCTGCTGATTCAGCCAGCATTCAGACTCGTTTTGTGATGGAAGATAATAATATTTGTCTCCTTCCCAGTCTCTGGAGAGCCATGCCTGCTGTGAGTCGGAACATGTCAATAGTGTACTGCACCTCATTATTTGATGTCCCTACTCCTGCTGTTCTGCTGGTTATAGACGCTCACAAGGAATTTGAGAACACAATTATAACATTTTTGTCGGAAATTCTGCCAGGAGTGCACCTTTCATGCAGTTTGATGTGTATATTTTTACCAATCAAACTTTTTGATTGGCGGGCCACAATGGGTTCTAAAATTTGACAGAGGGGGCGCAGCAGGAGCAGACGGATGGAGTGTTTTGGTAACCTCACCTCATTTGAGAAAAAAATACATTTAATTTTAAATGAAAGTGAACAAAAACATTACAACAAAATGTCTTTTACACACCAAAGTATTTAGAAAAAACATTAACATGGTTTATTTATTTAATTCTTTTCAAATTTGGCAGGCCGGAATAAAACATTTAACGGGCCGCATGTGGCCCCCGGGCCGTAGTTTGCCCACACCTGATGTAGAAGAAATATCAAAGTGCTGTGTTGTTTCTCTTTCCATGCAACTGTTTCCAAACCTGTGCTTTTTGACCTTTTGGGCGGCTCGTCCTCATTTCTCTGTTCCTTTTAAGGAAAGAAAGCAGAATGGTTGCGCAGTTTGGAGGCAGCAGGGGTGATGGGGAAAAGGGAACAGGCCGGCAACAAAATAGAACAAGCACAATTGAAATATAAAATGCTAAGGAGGGGCCGAATGCCCGGAAGCCATGACGGCGAGAAAACACATTTCTTATGCAGGCTTTCCATGTATTTGGGGGCATCAGTGTTGATCCATCACTTTAATTCTAAACTGATTCTAGAGCAAAGTGATAACAATTGGCGATGGAGCGTTTGGGAAATCAAGTTTAGATAGAATGGCACTCAGAGCGCAGATTTGCCAAGATTGAACAATCCTATGTTTGTTTGGTACCAAATGGATCACCTTCAGACGGACCTGCTGTGTGCACGTCTCAATTTTTGTCACTCGGAGCTGTGCATTATGAGTGAAATAATAACGTCAAGACATTAATCCATGAAATTTTAGCTCAATTGTAATGTCAGCTACTTTGGGGCTAAAAAGCAAGTTTTTGGAAGGGGGGGGCCTCTTGACTGTGAGGCAGACGTGATAAGTATAGAACTTTTTCACAGGGAAGACTCACAAAGTGCTTCACATAGTTCAAACAAATCCATTCATTCATTTTCTGTATGGATGTCCCTCGCGGATGAGTTGGAATCAGGGCACATAAATACAAGTCACGTGACTTAAGAGTTTTTATGGCATGAAAGCTGTTGTTTGGACAATTTTTTTTTTTGCTTTGAATTCTTCACCTGGCATAGAGAAATCTCCCAAAAAAGGTCTTCAAGCTGTTTCATGCCACTCTCAGTTGAGTTTATTGACAATCATAAACATAAACCAAAAAGAATAACTACTGTCTTAGCTTAGCTTGATGCTAATAAACATACTGAAAAGCATCTGCTTGGTGACAATATAGGGCTATAAAAAAAAAAAAAAAAACTTCCAGGCAGGAACGGATTGCTGTCATTTCCATTCATATCAATGGGAGAAGATAATTTAAGATTGTTTTTTTGTGTTACGAGGCTCTGTATTTCAAGGCACCACTTCCTCGGGAATCCGAATTATATAATAATATGAGGTCTCGAAAGGTGACATTGCGAAAGTAATTCATGTGAATAATCAATATGTATGCATGTGTCTTCCTTCTGTGTTTTTTCATCCCCAGTTTGGCATTCGGGAACTGCAATGGCCTTGCGGTGGTGGACTACTTACAGAAAACCATCCTGTTGTGCATGTCCACTCTGGATTTATACGGAGCCGCCGATCCCTATCAACGCCTTACCCGCTCCCCCCGCAGGAACAGACAGTCCACTTCAGGTAGTGAACACACACATCTGGACACACACACACACACACACGCACACCCGTTTCTCTTGATATGCATGTAGCCAACTAACGCGCACCGAACACCAACTCAAACTTGACGATTTATGTAGGCTCTCCTCTTCTTTGTGCACTTGCACTCCTTCTCTGTCTTCTCTGGAGCAGATTGCATACTTTGAGGCTGATCTATGTTTAAAGTGGACTATCCACAGGTACCTTTCATGGGTGATCAATAATGCAGGTGGTTTAATTAGATTCCCCAAGTACTCAATAGCGTTCCCTTTTAGGCGTTACTCAATCAACACCAGTGGACAAATTAAAAAGTTCCCTCTCAACGTAAATAGTTTCATCAAGGGAGGCTGTTCACACATGCTTAAAATGATAATGTTCTTATGGATGTCATTTGTTTAAATGCCAACCAACGGAGGTGTTTGATGCTGTCTGTTTGATATTAAAATACAATTTCATACTCTGATTAAACTTTTTTTTTTTTATTCAGAACATTAGCGTGACCATTTTGCAGAATTTCCTTTAGACCGATGATGGATTCGTAAGGATTAATATCCCACATAGTTATACGCACTGTATTTATTTGTATGTTATTTATTTATTTATTTTTGTGAGATATCCGTATTGTACAGCTACAGTTTCAGATATTGTAACTTTTTTTTTTCCCCAACCACCGGGCCACAGCACGGTCCAAAATGCTTCACAGGACCTTCATTAAATTATATTTTCAATTTATGATTGTTCAACTGAATGTAAATCTAAAAAAAATCTGTAATAAGCATTTGATCTTGATCATTCTGACAACTCAAGAAACTGACAAAGCCCATCAATACTAGAGTCAGTCAAAAAAAAAAACATGGAAAAAAAAAAATCCGGTTTCTTCCTTCTCTCTCTTACTTTCTCTTGCACAATTGAATACAAAGACAAAATAAAAATAAGAATCCATTCACATGCCTGTCACACATTTGCACTCTGATATAAAGTGCATGTTAACAGGATATGTGTGTCAGTCTGCGTTGCATTACTATGCATGTCGTCCTTTCAGTTGTGTCCTGTCTATATTTTAGCACTGCTTGAACTGAAGCCTTTAGTGGAAAGGCACACTGTCGAGGTCTTGTCGTCCCGCCTGACCTGCGCCTCCCTTCTCCTTGAAACTGATCTTCACTGTCCAAAAAACTCTTTTTTTCCACACTAATGATCTGTCAAAATGTCCCCTCTAACTCTGAATACATTCTCTACAACATTCCGCAGTGTTGTAGATGGGATGCTGCTCTTAAATGTGGTAGGATTTTACATTACATAATAGCCACAAGTGTAGCCAGCATGTTTTAAAAGTATTCGGCGTTTGCTTGAAAAGCCACCGACCAGGTAGATGGAGGCTTACTTTTTGAGTTTGTGAGGTAACTCTTTGCACTGGCTGTTGCGTAAGAGCTCTTTATTGGCTTATGCCGCTCTTACGGTTTATAAAGGTCTCTCTGTGTTGGCTTTACAAGATCAATTTGGAAAGGAAAAATATAAAAAAAAAAAAAAAAACAGTCAATGTGGCCTTTTCACGCACCGCAGGTGGTGCGAGATTTAACAGAATACAATGCCGAACAACAGGCCCAGACGACACCAATAAGTGAGACAACTCTGTTAGTAGGTTTTCTGTGCTTTTCCCAACACTTTAAGCAACCAGACAAAAGTTAGGAGATGAAGCAGCAGCCATATTCAGCTAATGGTACTCTTATCATTTATTTCGACGTTTATTTACTTCATTTGCGCATTACCTTAGTGTTTCTGCTGCTCAGTTGCTACTTGATTTCACTTTCTTTTACACTCTAAGACCGTGTGTTTTTTTCTCTTTCCCTTTTTTCCCCCCCTTCATTATCCTCCTCCACGCACTTGATTTCGATAATTCCTCCTCCATCCTAAACACTCTGTAATTTGTTTTCTCATTCTCAAACTCACTCCACAAAACCATTCGCCTGCACTCCTGATTTCCCCACAACTTCCTCCTTGCCATTTCTTCACTTCACTCATCCGATCCTTCCTCTCCGACCGACTCTGTGGCTGCTGATGTGGGCATGCGGGCCTGCCTGACAGAGTTTTGCATGCGCGGCCTGTCTAACTTTTATTCCGATTCAAAGAAAAGGATCCGTACATCCTACCAGAGTAAGTCAAGCCTACCTGATAGGTTATACGGGTTGTGTGTGCGTGCGAGAGGTGTTGGTGATTTCTTCTGTGTGTGAAGCTTGCTAAGACGACAAGGTTATCGGACAGGGAATAACCAAGACAAACCAACGAGATGCTTGGAAAAGAAGCTGGCTGCGTCTCTAGCCGCTTGATGAAACATCATAAATGATTTAGCCAATGAACTGAGCTGCCTGTTCCAGTCATGTCCAATGGTTTGTCCGTGTCAGAAACACCCCCCTCATTGGGGTCTGTTATTAGTCCAGTCCAGTTCCGAATGTTACATGATCCATTTGATGAACTCTGTTTTTCAAACTGAAAGTGAGCTGAGTGAGAACACAATACATGCTCACTTTGTCCCAAAAGTGAATGTTGAGTCTTCTGGGTGACACTTAGGAGAGTAAAAAAAATGAAATCTCTGTAAGTGCATGTGCATGATGCATGCATTGAGATTGCAATCCTGCATGTGTTTATTTATTTTCTTACGTTTTCCGTGTGTGTCACTTCCAACGTGAGATTTGCACTACCTGACACAGATGCTGAGTGATTTTCATGTCACCACGCCTGTGCAATCTGAATTTGACGTCCTAAATAAATATAATTAAAAAGTTGTAGTGCAGGTCACACCAGATTTCAGCCACTCTGTGCTTGAAAAGGAACAAATAACACATTTTGAATTGCAAAGCTGCTGCACGTAAACTGATATTATTCAAAATCTAGACATTAAAATCCATCAAAGATAAAAAAAGAGTATTTTTCCCCCTCAAGGCTCCGAGTGGCTGACACTAAACAAGATGCAACTGTTGAAGCAGTGATGTCAAAAATAATCACACCGTGTCTTTTATACTATGTTCTCTTCCTCTTGACTGCCATGGGCTGTGGCAGGCCTTACTGAACTATCTGACAACCAGCAGTCTGTTGACATGGAGAGAAGCAAGTCACCCACCTCAGGTATCCAATCACACACCACAATCTAAAAATGCCAAAGTATATGACTTGATGCGACGAGGATGCCGTTATCGTCAAGACCCGGCAGCACCTGTGTGGTATGTGTGGTTTTAAACGAGATACTTTTTCTATGTCTCAGTGTTTTAAACTTGCTGCTCAATGTGTTGAAAAGCCGGTTGTTTAAAGGAAGAAAAAATTGCTGCTGTTACTTGACCAGTTGGTTTATCGTTAAGTCCATAATGGGCTTGTTCGGTGTTGCGTGAGATTTCATAAAGAATTTGCGATGCAAGCTGTTTGCTGGACAAGGAAGGAAAGTCATGTTTTATTTATTTTCTGATTGAGATGGCGAGATTTGATATTCTGCGCGGTGGTCTGTTGCAAGTCTGTGTGCTGTGCTGCAAATATAGGCTTTTTGTTGCTGCCATATTGAAAACGGATTAATGCGTGAACTCAGCTCTGGGTATTCAACTTTACAAACAAGAAAGGGTGACGGAAATGGAAAAATGCTTTTTGTTTCGGTGAAGGGAACATTTTTGATGCATTCGCAGTGAAATGTGAACTTAAAGGGCCCAATCGAGGTTAAGTTGCCCTGGCAATTTCTTTTTGTTTACTCATTTACCGCCATTGACAGCGAAAGACGTCAAAGATCCATTTTTCTTACTCGGCTGGTATTGAATGAGTAAAAACAGATTACACGGGATTGTCAGAAATTTTGAACGCGTCTGACGGTCACGTCAATGAAAATTCATGTTCGTCACGTCATGTTTTCGTCATCAAAGACCCACCTTTAGCCCGTCATCGTCTCGTAATCGTTGTGGGGGGAAAAAAGGGCCGGCAACGAAAAATGTTCTTCATCGATATCAATATCTTAATGGGTTTTTTTTTTTGTTGTTGTTTTTTTTTTTAATTACCTCAGTAAATTATTTGTTAGACCACATTTAAACAGAACAGATAAGCAAATTCACTGTGGGAGTAAAAAAATCAATATCTTAATGTTTTTTTTTTTTTTTTTTAATTACCTCAGTAAATTATTTGTTAGCCCACATTTAAACAGAACAGATGAGCAAATTCACTGTGGGAGTAAAAAAAAAAAAAAAAAAAAAAAGGCTGAGCAGATGAAGTGGCTCTGCCCCGGATATGAAACATGATCACTGATAATTCGGCAGCTGGATGGCCTTTGTATGACATCAGTCTTGCTGTACATCACCGCTAAATGTATTACAAATGCTCCATGATGGTGGCCAGGCAGACGGGAGCACGTTGGTTTGAGGGCGCTGCCTCGTACAAGAGATGAGAGAAAGCCATGAGTGGCCGAGCTCAAGCTGTATGAATAAGCTCGGGATTTGTGCCTCGGCAATTTGAGGCGCAAAGTGGGGTGTGTAATTGAAGCGCCAAGTGTCATGGCAACAGTGGGGGTGGACACATTATCATGTGTGTGCGCACACGTGTCTTCCCAATAACAGCACAAACTCTAAACAGTCGCATTTATTTCAATTTGAAGGAAATGAGCTCGGATGAGGAATTGTTTCAATATTCGTCTCCCTTCGTCGGTTCAAACGCGATTGCCGAGGTAATATTGCATGATTCTTGATGACAACATTTTAAGTGTCTTGTTGACAATTTAGTGCGTTAATGCGACTCGTAATTGTTCGATCTGAGCTCTCCTAAGTGCCATTTTGTTTTATGTGATATGTGAAAATGATCTTGATCGGTGTTTGTTTTGAAAAGTCGCCTACGTTATAACACAGACAATAAAACACGTTCATATTTTTAGCACGCGACTACCAACAAAGGAAATCACCTTTTCGAGTTTCCCCTTCTATTATTCAGTTCTGTTATTGTTTCTGATTCAACTTCAGGACACCACTGGGCCCCCTTAAGGAGAGACGCAAACAAGATAAGGCAAATGAAATAGAAGCGCTCGCCGTGTCTTGGGAGTCTTTTGGAACTATCATGTGAAAAGGGTCATTTTGTTGCGTTATAATCTTGTCCTTTTCAAATTAGGAGATTGTACAAAGGTAGGCAAACTCAGATGAAGGAAAGGGATTATCTGGATAGATCAGGATTATCTTTCCTCCTATGAACATTAAGTCCACCTCCTCTTGTGGCTGTATTGTTGTCCTGTTCCTTCTGTCCTCCACGTTCGAGAAAGCACGCTTGTTTATTTAATAATAGTTTCTCAGAGCTCCTACATCCTGTCTAGTTTTGCACTTTTTTTTTTTTTTTTTTTGCTTTTTGTCATCAGGCGCATTCATTTGCATTTCTCCAGCCTGAATGCAGCCCCCCTCTCACATTTTTAGCCTTGTCTTTCTGTGCTAGTGGCATTGTTTGAAGGAATTTTGGACCGTGTTTGGCTGTAATATCGCAAGGCCAGACCCAGTCAGGAGATGGGCTAATAAGCTGACATGCCACTGAGTTGCGCCTTGCCTGACAGGATATATTTAGATGTTAGCATGTCACAGGAGGAAGATAGTGTGCTGAAATGATGTCACCTGTTCAGATTCCGAAATGGGTTTATGAAAAGAGGAAAATTAAGTGACTTCTTGACAACTATGTACAGTATTTCAGGTCATTCAAGTTGCTTCAAGGTCTTTATGATTTATTCATGATGTATTGCATTCAGCATTTCATTTTACACTGGTAATTGGATTTCATTTTTTTCCCCCCACCATGCACATTTGCATAAATGTGGTTACGTAAATAATTATGGTAATGATTTTCTCACAAATAAAAAAAAAAAAAGGTCTTTCTAGAGAATCGCTCCCTCTATGCACCACAACCACCTACCTTTACCGAATTCCAAATTTAGCCAGCAGTTGCAGTCACGAATCTGCAACTGGGATGCGAGGAGCGGCTCAAACCTCTGCGCTTCAAATGCTTCTTTTTACAAAGCTCTATGAGGGGGCGGCGTTGAAGCACATCATTGTTTCACCTCAGTGACTTTTGTGTTGTCAGATGATGACAGAAACAATTGCTTTGCACGAGAGGTTCTATTCTGCAGTGATCCTTTTTTTTGGCAAGGCCGTGTGAAGGCTTTTCTTACGACGATTCATCGTATCTTTTTAGCGATAGTTTGGCACGATAATTCTTGCTAATGTTGGGATTTAAATGAACTGTTCGAAAGTAACGTGTCCTTTGCCTAACCGTGCTACTATGATTGCAAGAGGCGTGTGATGTCATGGACGGTGTCGATTCGAATGCAGTAGTTTGGTCGAACTAATGAGGCATGTGTGTGTGTGTGTGTGTGTGTCTCCCGAAAGCTTTTATTGAATGACCAATTTGTATTGTACGACATTAGCTGGGTGTTGGACATTAGTGGTTCTTCTATATAATGGACCACTCACTTTTGAAGACATATTTGAGTGTGGTTAAGAATTTCTTTGCATAAGTCTTGACAATGTGTCGCTCATTTTGGCCAGCGTCGAGGTAACAAACGGCTTTTGTTTAAATGAATGTGACGGGTGTTTTATGATGTCTGAAAAATTAGAAATCACTGGAGTGCTGTTGCTGGGATCCATGTGTGTCACATGACGTTTTACCCTTTAACATATCTTCCAGCTACTGGCAAGTCTCTCTTTTCCCAAGTTCACCCAGTATGTGTCTCTTTCCCTTTTGCTCTGAAAAGTCTTGTCTGTTCTGTTGGATCTCCTGTTCCAGTTCATTACCCAACCTCCCTTCACAATGACCCACGCATCCTGCCAGAGCCTGTGGCCAGTCTGAGAGCCAGCCACTGCAGCCCAGTCTTTTACTTATTGGACAATGGTAAGAGGCGGGATGTGTCATGGATCCACCTCATAGACATCTGTTTGTGGCTTTTGCACTGTATGCAACAATGACGTGGACAATGGCAAGTGGGATGTTTTTGGACGGGTGTCTGGTTCAGTGTTGCGCCATGCATGCTAATTGGGTTTCTGCACGGTGAGCAGCAACACCTGCAAAATACACACACACAAAAAAAAAAAAAAAATTGTAGCCCAGCATGGTTTCATGATTTGTGTGAGCAAAAAAAATAATACAAATGTAGGCCAAGCGGGATTTTATTTCATGGCATATTATTTTTGAAAGCAAAACATTTTTTTTAAAAATCGAAACGGTAAAATTGCATCAGGCCACCATACATCACAGTACAATTGGAAAGCCATCTGAGCATTTAATCGATGTCCTTGATATCCAGCTTTCAGTTCATGTTTGAGTATGCTCTTTGTCCTCACCAGTAAGACAATTCAAGTGTCTTATTAGTAACATTTTTTTCCCACTGCTAGCACCACTTTTAGCTTACTAGTATGTAATAAACTACTACTGTAAACTAATGCGAAGCACTAGTAACACTACTAGGCCCAAACAGTGGGCATGGGTCATACCCTAGTAACTACATGTTACTAGTAACATCACCATACATCCATCTGTAATCCAAACCGCTTATCTTCACTAGCGTCACAGGCCTGCTGGAGCCTTTCCCAACCGTCTTTGGGGAGTATATGGGATCACCATCAATTGGTTATCCTACAACTGTAAAGAACTGTCACACAATTTTCAGGGTAAATAAAAGAATATATTAAGTGTTACTAGTAGGACCGTTCTACAAGTGTATCCTTGTCATTCTAGTAGTGCATTCATTTAATTTCTTTGAATTCCATCTTAAGGTCCGTCTACTAGTATGTTCTTTGTCCTCGCTAGTCGTTGGACAACCTCGGACAACCTTGGCATCTTACCATGGGGACCAAACTGTCCACTATACTAGTTCACAGATAACACTTCACTACTAGTGCAAGTAGCGCAACGGTGTCAACTTGTACAGTGGTCTCCAACCTCCGGGCCGCGTCTCCGTAACGGTCCACGGTACCTGGTACTAGGCTGAAAAACATTGTATTTTGAAAAGTGACCGGCTTCTCTCCGTTACATCGATTTCTTAACGTCAAGAAGCTAATTGTCTCGGTTGCTTTCCGCTAACATTGAACTCACAAGCTAGCAAAATGAGAGTGACCACATCCGAAGCCCGTTCTTTACAATTTGCAATGAGCACGATTGTCTTACGACCACTCACTTACTGGCGCTTAGATCTTTAGCTGGATATCAAGAGTATTGTTTAACGCTCAAACGGCCGTCCATCCGAGCTGCCATGTGTTGTCAAAGTAGGCTGTTCTAACGTTGTCAGTGTCCTCCATGCTTTCATGCAGGTGACTGTCTCACCGCTCCTGTCATCGCCGGGTAGACGTGTTTGCTTTATGCGTATGAACTTTGACCTATAGGGCCCTTCATGGCAGGCAAGGGGTTTGCATTTCCACGGGATACTTCTCCTTCCTCTAGTGCTTCGTTGTGTTACTTACCAACGAGACACAACATGACATTGCATTATTGGCACGTCCAACGTAGAATATCATACGAAAATATTTTCTCGAGCGACGCATTCATCACCGTCTGTCTTGTTTGTTCTACGAGATGTGTCGCTAATGAAAGTGATGTTTGCTTATTTGGGGCCAACATGCATTCCTTAATCAAAACTTATTCGACATCATTATAAATGAGTGCGTATTACTCTATGGTCCCGTTGGCCAAATGGTCCGACATCTTTTCGCCGGATGTTAATTGTGTGGAATTTACTCATGAGACATTGCAATTCCAAATGTTAGCTAATGTGCTGATTTTGTCACTGCTTGATATTGTAAACAAGAAGATCCCACAAACCATCACCCGCAGAGGAATTGTAGGAATAAATTGATCATGTCGCAATCGCGACTGAAAACAAAAGATCATGTGATGATTAAATATGTTAATCCTCTCAATAAGCAACCATCCCTGAGCTCTTTAGGTTTCTCGAAATATTTTACATCACTGCTCTGTTATGCAAGCTGTACTTTGAATGCTGCAGCATCTGGCCGAGGTGCTTTATTATGAAAACCACAAAGGAGCCTTCTGTTCAAAAGTGAGAAGTTATTTTAATTAAAAGTCTACCAATCCCCCGCAGTCAAGCGAATACTGTATAGGTTTCTTTCAAATGATCGTCAATACCGAGCTCCCGACAAGGCCATATTCACATAAAGAAAGTTTTACTGTAGAAGCAGACATATTGAAACCGTTTCATGGTCAAGTTGTATTCAGTAAAAGATGTATTTTTTTTTTATCCTTCCTGAAACAGTTTTTGGATGGGAAAACTCATCAGGTCATCACAAGTTTAAATTTCACAATGACCTACGTATTTCCACTTAAATGCTTGCAAAATGTGGTTTACAAGTTCTTTTGTTGGCCCCACCGTCTTGTTATTTTTGACCCCAGGTCAAATCAGTTTATTTCGGCTTCCTTGTCAGATGTTCCCATGCTATGCAATCTGAAACGTTTAATGAAATGCAGTCTAGGCTCAAATGTGTTCTTTTCATCTAGTTGCACCTTAACAACGGATGAATACTGCCTACACTGTAAAGAAACACGATCCAATTGCTTTGTTGTTTATTCCTGAGCAGCTCTTAACATGAATCCAAACAAGAAATCATATTTCTCAGAGATTGCTGGGATCGCTGATGAGGAACTCCGGTGCAGCATGCATTTAAAAAAATCTGCACCTGCAGCATTTTTTGCATGGTCAGGTTTAATTTGAATGATTTCCATTTTTTTTGTTTTATTTTCCTTGCGATTAAGCCTTCCTTATGTTCTGTTTTATTTTTCTGTTGTTTTATTTCGTACATATTTATTTTTGAAGGGATTAACTGGTGCTTTGTTTCCTATTCCTTTGTTTCAGTCAAGGGACCCGGCAGAAAGTTAAGTCTGCCAACAGATCTTAAGACCGATCTTGGTACGGTAGGCGAAAGCCAGCAGTTTTCACGTGTGTTCCTTTGAGTCATTCGGTTTCTACTTTTCTGTCGTGTTTTCTAGGCCTTTGTGTTGCTTTATTCTTATTTTCACTTCAGTTTTTTTTTTCTCTCAGTTTCCTTGTCACTCTCCTGTTTAACCAGACGGCCTAAAATGTTTGCCCATTTTCTTCCCATTGGTGTCCTATGATTTGATTTGAATCTTCTACGTTCATTTCTTCTACATTTTGCAAGTGTTTATAAAGGTGACTTGTAATCCATAACTCTTATTTCGACATTGGGCTTTCTATCACATTATCTTGACTGGTCCATCCGCTTATTTTTTGCAATCTTTCCTCCATTGACAGCGTTGCTCGACAGTGAATGGATCACGCACCGCCTCTGTCATTGTAACTGGATCATTTTCTTCTTTAACAGCATTGCAGCAACTTGAACGTTCTCGCTATACATGTCTAATTGCATCTACATCATTGTGGGTTCCCTTTTTCCTCCGCCTCTGCAGTATACCACATGCTGTCTCTCCTCAAAACGTCTGCTTCTTAAACTACACAAGTGCCTATTTATTACACTGTAATAACCTTTTTTTTTTTTTGCAGCCTCAGCAAAAGGGTAAACCCAAATTTCAAAGGCAAAACCAAAAGAGATTGAGAATTTCATTTTAAATTGGAGGTTATTGGGAAAGGAAAACTATTGTTTGCCATGTTCAAATTTTGTAGTACAAATCGCCGGTAAACAGTCAACCATCTTTTATGCAAATAACAACCGTGGGAGGTTATATTTTAGTTAATAACGTGTCCAATCATTTTTTTGAGTATCAAAATAGTTTCTCGATTTGTGCGTGCGTGCGATGTGAATGAAGTCTTTACATTGGGATTCTCTTGACATTCTTTGTCCTCTACATCAGTTGCCAAAATGAGTCTGTCTTGCGTCTCTGTTTGAAATCTTACTTCTAAACTGAAGACACGATGGAGGGATATTGTTTGGCTCCCTGTTGTTACCTGCTGGTGCAATTCTTGCACACAGACACAAGGTGGAACCCAGTTGTTTTTCATCCTTTAAAAAAAATCTAAATTAAATTATGTATGCGATAAATGTGTTCTGGAAAGGGCATTCTAATAAATCGACTACGAATTCTCTCGATTGACTGTTGATTATTCATATCTTGAAGCAATTGCGGCAAAATGGGGTGTTCTATTTGCTTGCAGCTAGCGGCGGCGATGTTGATTTAGTGACTCGTTTTTTGGTGCGACAAAGAACATGACGTCATCTATGCGAAGTTGACTACATCCAAGAAGAACGGCCTCAGTGTGACACTGGAAACGAAAAAGAACATTCAGAATGCGCCATCCCCTAAAAACAGATTCAAAAAATAAAAATAGGACTCCCATCACCTAGCATATGAGATTGCCATTTCTAATAGTGACAATGTAGCACAATTTTGATTCGCACCCCGCTTTACGACATTTGACCAAGGCTAATTTAAATGCGGATTTATTATTGATTTATACATTTATTTGACTAATTGATGTCACATGTTTCTGGGAGTGAACTATTTACATCTGCACAGTCATCTTATTTTAATGACGCTGAGCACCAAAGATCCTGGGAGGAATGAGGTTTGACTCCAAACCAAATATTTTGCACACCCGTGTAGTTTCACTTGACATAAATTAAGGTCGCAACAAGGCCCTGCACGCCTCTGAGGGAAGCTCTGTGAAGCTGCAACGCCAGTGAGTAACAAGGAGGTCAAAGACCAGATATGATATCATTTCAGACACAATGCTGTGGCAATTGACAAAAGCCAGGCCTTCAGATCAAAAGTGATAACCAGAAAAAAACAATAACACGCCAAAAACTAAGAGCGAAAATGAAAAAGCCTGTTTTGTGGTACCTGTTCAAAATTTGCCTCTATATTTTCCTTGTGTTCTCCCCGTTTCCCCTTCCTGGTCATACTGAACTCCACTTTCCCTTTTCTATTATGACCATATATCCTTTTAACACTGCTTGCTCCTCTCATGCTGTGAAGTATACTAAATATCCGTCATCACAAGTCATGTTTTGTAATAATTGAATGCACAGTTGAATTTCACACATATTGAAAAAAAAATAAATAGAGGGGAAAGACATGTTTTATGTGACTTATGTAGACGGATATTAAGGTAGCAAACAAATTTTGGAACGTGACCTTATTTCCTTCCTAACGTTTTGCCGTTGTTACAGATCATGTCAATGGACATTGCACTAGCCCCACCTCCCAGCCCTGCTCGGCGGGGAAGCCTCGCGTCCCGATGGGTCCCGAGGGGCCACGGCTTGCCCGCAGAGGCCCTGGCCGACCGCCATTCCGCAAGGCCCAGTCTGCTGCTTGCATGGAGATCTCTTTGCCTGTGTCCCACACTGAAGGTGTGTGCTTGTCTTCCCGATTCCCACCCTTTAACCTTTGTAACATCCCCTCCCTCTAAAAAAACAAAAGTGCATGCTATCCTCTCACCCTGGCAGAATGGGTTCAAAGATCATGCTAATGCAAGTTTGCAGCACTGAATTAAAAGCAATCTTTTCAATTATTCCATTAAAAAAATAATAAAATAAACCATCTGAATGAGGAGGGAAAACTAAATTAGTCAGCGATTGATTATTGACTTTAACTTGTAATGTTGTCTACCTTCATACATAACATTTAGAAATAACAAATACTTTACAACTTTGATGTTGTATAGTTTTGATCCAAAAATAAAAATTAGCCAATGACTATTTTGCCTGCTTCCTGCAACTCAATCTTTGGCGCTTGCATTAGCATCACAAACCAAAATGACAAGTATGAGAGGAATGCAAGAAATGACCCTTGCATTGTGTCGCTTGTATCAACCAACTTACAGGCTTGAAATACTTGTGCTATTCAAAAGAAAATTAACCCTAGGGATGTAGCCACGGGCAAAGTTTTCTTGCTGCTCTGCTTAGTCATGTCAGTCATTGCTTAATAATGCAAGAACACTGAACGACTTTATTGTTTGGAAACAGCAAATCAATTCAGGAAAATAACACAAATGCAAAAAATTATATAAAATTTTTTTATACAAATACGATACTGTAGTTTGACAAAGTTTAATTAATTTTAAAAATAAATACGAAAATAAAAGTTCACATTCCCAGTCCCTAAAATAAAACCTCACTGACATTCTTTTAATATTCTTCTCAATTTACCTATGTACATGTTCTGTTTAAAAAACAAAACAAAACAGCATGCCCGGCCACAAAAAGCTTCCTATGGCGCGCACACATAAAAGAGATCAATAGAAGGACGTCAAATTTGACTTGCACCCTGGCACTTTGACATTTTCCTTTCCCTCGTTGTAGTCACACGATGACTTTGATCCGCAGCGTCTTTGAATGAAGTGACCCAGCGGGTTATTTGCCAGTGTGTACATGAGTGTGTACACGTGTGCGTGCTCATGTTTATCCTATTTGTGTTTTAGGCATGCAGCTCCTGTTATTTCATTTTCCTGACAGTGGAAAACAAAAAGTAAATGTAAAAATGCGCTTTCAAGATTGGAAAATGAAACACTCAATATTACAATTTCAACATATACCTGAGTAATTACGGACAAAATGGCCACCTATTGTAAAATGATAAGTACCGATAACACCAAAAGCACCTCCAGTACAACTGTTGTATTCTTTCTGTGTGATTGCTTCTCCTGCTCAGAACTTCTCGTGAGAAGGACGGACGGTTCCAGAGTTGAAGTAAATCTGATGATTCTAGTACTGCATGGCTTTGACAGGTTTTGGAAATGGAGATAAGCAAAGGGTATAAGGCTAATCACAGGTTAGTGACAGGCTAAATGTGACGAGTATGCGGGTCGTGTTTAGTGATTCTGGTTGCAGAGTCACTCTTCACCAGGCGCCCTGCTGTCATTTAATTGCAAGTTAACACGGACATGTTGTCAAACTGCTAGTTTTATAAAGGCCATGCCAGTGTGGTGAAAAGTTTGAAGAGGTGTGGAGGTATAAGGTTGTGAATAGCATTGAGAGTGGAGGACAGAAATTTTTAAATGGGTGCCTCAGATGACCAGAAGATAATGAAGCTGATTTAGCTAGAGGTGAACGATTTGTGGATTGAGATGTAGATGACGCAAGCGTTATTTTAGACAAGTTGACCAAAGAGAAGAAAATAGTCTTGTCTGGGGGTTGGACATCGCAAGCATACCGTATGTTGCGTATATGGAAGTATGCAGACCAAGATATATTCTCACTCTGAGACTGGAATAGGCTATCAAGGATGACATTCACACCGTTGACTTGAAACTGTGGAATGTCCGACTGTGAAGAATAATGTCTGTGCTGGTTGGCGTGACTTGGAAGATTTTTAGTTTTTGTTATTACTATTCAATTTGTGACAGTGCTAACCAGAATTTGTTTTATGATAAATGGAACGAGAGATGTTAAAGCTGACAGCCATTAATTGACAGAAACTACGGCCAAGGACATGTAAGTCGATGAAGAACAGAAGCAGCCCCAGAACAGATCCATGAGGAACCTCACAAGTGACAGAAAGTGGGATTCGATACATTTGAGTTGAAGGAACTGAGAGCGTCCCGAGAAATATGATACAAACCAGTCGAGGTAATTTGTCGCGAGTCGATAGCAATGGATACTCATCTGCCGAGAAGAATGTTCTGGTAAGTTTTGTCCAAAGGCGCACTCTGTTCTGGAAAAATTGCATTGGTTCAGTCAGCTTTTTAACAACGTAAGTACAGTTTATTTTTCCACATTATACAACAATAACCTAAGAAAGACTATGAATTTACATAAATCAGAATCTGCTCTTAAATGTGTGTACTTAGGAGAAAATAACATGCAAAATTAAGTGTAGCCTGTCCTCCCTCGGATATTACGTGTGAACAGATGCTTTTGGGATGGGGCCATAACACGTGCGCTCACCTCGTGTAGTTGCCACATTTAGCTGTGTTGTTTATCTGTCACGCTGCCTTACCACAGTGAAGAGCCAGCAGGATCACGGCAATAATTGAAGGTCAACAAGCAGTGGTAGAGAAGAGGCTGATGTTAATGAGTCCTGCATGCCAGGTGAAAAGACAGAGAAAGGAAATGGCAGGGGAAGCTGCACTCAACGGACCAGTACCATACCGTCTACATTAGCGACTCTATTAGAATGATTGAAAAGGAATACGAAAGATGTTGAATCACAGGTTGAGATCAAATTTTATGTACGTCCCACAATTTACAGGGGGGCCTTGCCTTCTGACGGCGTTTCGTTCCTAGAGTGGTGACATAATCTGCATTTATACTTTCCATCACAAATCTCCGCTCACACTGCAGCAAAGTCGTCATTACGGTAAACATTTGTATGAAAAACATTGAGACCAAAAACTGAAATATTTAAAAAATGAATTGCATTGGGTTGATGTGACTCAGAGACTATTCGGCCAAATGCTGAAGAAGCTTTCAAACCACCGTCTAGTGTACACCCACACACATCCATGATTGCATGATATAAATATGAAAACGGGTTTAGGGTTGCGCGCTCTCTCTCTCTCTCTCTCTCTCTCTCTCTCTCTTTCTCTCTTTCTCTCTCTCTCTTTCTCTCTCTCTCTCTCTCTTTCTCTCTCTCTTTCTCTCTTTCTCTCTCTCTCTTTCTCTCTCTCTCTCTCTCTTTCTCTCTTTCTCTCTTTCTCTCTTTCTCTCTCTCTCTTTCTCTCTCTCTCTCTCTCTCTCTCTGGAATCTCTCAACACATTCATTTGGGAAGATTTAAAGTTCAGTACTCAACTAAATTGAGAAAGATCCATATGGTACATGCCGCGTAAAGTCATGTATCGGGTTGAAAATAATAATTAAAAAAAAACTGATTGAGCTTTTAAGACGGAATGGCAAGTCCATTTTGTCAAGGGGACTCTGTGGTTCTGCAGGTTCGCTTGGTGCATGCAATCGCAGCACCCTGTAGCCGTGTCTCACATCTATCGATTGTTGTCTCCTCCTTTATCACCTACCCAAGACTGACTTAGCCACGGTCGCTCAGGCTCCCTTTAAGGGCCCACCCAAGGGTCCTTGTGTCCTGTCAAGGTACCACTGTGCCTGACTTTTATTAACCAGTGCCCCACTGGTTGTGTCACACAGTATAAAAATACCCCGCACACACATGACAACTACCATCCAAGATCACTGTGAAAAAAAAAAGTCGTTTTCTCTTTGGGGCTGATATACAGCAGTGTTGTCATGATACCAGAATTTGAGTTGAATTTCAAAATATATCAGAAGTGGTATGGTAGAAGAGGAATTTTGAGATATGTTTGATTGATATAAAAAATGTGGTGGTCATGCAACAGTCCTGTATAGAGGCTGAATGTGCATGCGACAGCACTACGTATGTATTAGGGCCGAAACTTTGTCGAGCAGATGGTGCTGAAATGGTGTTTGGAGTGAGGCCACGAGTAATAAATCTCACTCTCTTTTGATTATGTATATTTCAAGAAGTCTGCAAACTCCGCTGCAATTCTTTTACCTTTCTTTTCCTTTTTCTGTCATTCTCTGGCACAACCGTGCATCTGTTTGTCTCGTGTTTCCTAACTGGAATGGCTGCGCTTGTTTGTATGTGCGTCGTGTGCGTGTGCGTGTTTTGTCGGGGCGTCCGGGGTGGGTGGGTTTTGCTTTGTCTTATGGGCTTCATGTTGTGGGGGATCGGTTAGGTTATGCATCCAGGAGGGCAATGCTCCAGCAGTTACATGGAGTCACAATGTACTCTCACGACGAACACCACACCACCAACCCCTACTGCTGGAGTGACAGAGGTAAGGGGACTTCGGCCGCTAACGCATCCACTACTTATCGATGAAAACGTCAGTCCTTCTTTCAGTGTGTGTAGTTAGTTGTCTGATCCATCTTCTTGTACGATGCTTCCTGTCCTGAGGGGACATGTGTTTTCATTCTTGTCGAGCATTGAGTGTGTTTCGCAACATACTGTACATGTTGGCAAGCAGCCACTGTGCAGTAAATCTCCACCCCCACCCCCCCTTTCCGCAGTCTTTTTTAGCTTGTGCACACGTTCTCATATCACCTAGAATAGCTGCTGAGAAATTTTTCAAAATGATTTTTGATCCCGATACTGTATGTGTCCACTAGGCTTTGCACCATCTGTAGTTGTTGTTACATAAACTCTGCACTCGCTCACTGAGGCTGTACTGCACATTGCCTGGCTCTAAATAATTCACCAGTGCTGTAATACAGAAATACTTTCATGATGGATGTATAGAGTGTGCTCCGAAAGATTCACCCCGTGCTCTCTGTTTTGTGTCCGAGTGCTCACTCTTTTGATTTGTATTTATTAGTAGCTGGGTGTGGGCGGTTGCTGTCTAGATCTCACATTGTACGTGGAATCAACTTGAAAATCTTTCGACTCGATGTAAAAACGATGTGTTTGTGTTTGTATGTGCGTGCGTTTGGGGTTGAACCAATTAGCTGACAAGTTGAAAAGTCATCTTTACTTCTCGGCATTGACGTTTAAAGCTTCAAGTCAATTCATTGTTAATCACCTTTTTAGCAGCTCGTCTTCCATTTGGACAATTTGCGGTGGTCTCTTAACGTGCTATCTTTGCTGGACTCAATCTGATATTTTATTTATTATGTATAGTCTAAATTCAGAAACCGATTAATCGGTAATCTGATTTTTTTTTTGCGAGCAAATATCAGAATCTTCATCATCGGCCTAAAAGAAAACAAAATCCACATTGGTTAGGATTGACGTAAAATTGTCATGTTCTTTGATTTAGTTGATTTGGTTCTGATAAGATTTTGTTTAGTCAGGTTTTCCTTATCCCATTTTTGGGTGTCTGTCTTGTCACCTGTTTTCGTCAGCCCAGTCCGTTGTGTCTACCATTCGGCTCCCAAATCCACTTGTGTCTTCAATTTGCTTATATTTAGTTCCCTGGTTTCTTTCCCTCTTTGTCGGTTTATTTTTCTTGATTTTGTTGAAATAGTAGGATTTAGTATGTATTTATTTTTACTTTGGTGCTAACACCTCCACGAAAATCTGAATCGTAACAAAAATGTTCATACCAGCGGGACAATGTGACTGGCATGAATTGAAACATCTTTGTCTGCAAAATATTACATCCAATAATTCATGAACAATGTGCGATAACGAGAACTTTATTCTTATCTCAACACGAACCAACATGCTGAGAACAAAAATGATGTCATCAGTTAATTGACTTCGACTCAACTTTCATCTCATAATAGATGACTACAAAAAGTTTAGTCATTCAAACTCTTGTGTGTGTGTGTAATAACCTATTTTTCAACTACCCTGTCTCGACAGTGACATTTCATTGTTTTATGTGTCAATATGCCGGAAAACTGTTATAGATCTTCGAATTACCTCCTTAAAACTTTCTCTCGCCCTCCTAAATGTTTCCGCTGAATTTCCTGTCTTCATATTTCTTTTTTTTAATGCGAGCCGTATTGTTCCTTCTCTTGGGCGTTTATTGCTGTCATTAATCCATTCGTCTACACTGCCAGTCTCTTTCTTCATTTCCCTCATTTTAATAATCTTGTACCTCTCCCCTCTCGCGTCGTGTCTGTGTTGTTTTTGTCTCTGTGGTGGCTGCCGTCGATGCAGAGAGTCGTGAAAATTCCTTCAGCCGCTCTCGTAGCTCCAGTGTCTCCAGCATTGATCGTGACACCAAAGAGGCAATCACCACACTGCAGTTTGGGGAGTCTTTCGGGCGAAAGAGCGACACTTTACCCACACCGTGTCTTTGGGTTGGTACCAGCCTTGGTGTGATCTTACTCATTCCGATGTCCATCCCCATTGACCAAGAGGAGAGGATGGAGGAACCGGTCACCATTGGGCCCTGTGGTAAGTCCAAATGAGAAATCAAAAGAGAAATGATTATTACAAATTTGGGTCAAAAGACGTCGGACAATCTTCTGGCTGCATGGCCTTTCTGTTTAAAACAACAAAAAACAAATAAAAAATAAATAAATAAAGCTCATGGATAAATAAAACTAAGGCGCATGCTAGCTAGCCCGCGCATGCTAGCCCGCGCTTGCTAGCCCGGGCTTTTTTTTTTTGCAGTCTGTTGTCTGGTATGTCTGGTAATCATAATCAGATAGTCTACTCTGTTGTGGTTCTGTGACATCTCAATAGACTTAGCTTCTTAAGTTGCCAATTTGAAGACCCACAACAGGAGAATTAAAAACACATTTTACAACTGAAGGAGGAGGAAGAAAGCTTCTTACAAAAGGTCACAGGTTTAAGCGTGGCTACACTTGATGTGTTTTCAGTCTGACTTGTTTTTGCGGTTAGTTGATAATGTCACACAAACTGAAATGTCATCCAACTTCAGGGTACGCCGCTGCTATAATTGGGAGTCTATTTGTGTCTTAACAATCGCACCAATTCTTTTTCCCTCTAATTTGGCCTTGGAGGTTATTGTTGATTTTAAAAACAAAAACGGCAGTGGGTCACAATGTTTGGGGTTATTAAGAAAGGCTGTCACACAGGAAGTGCACTTTTACATTAGGTACAAACCTCACCCAAGCTTTCCACAAGCTTTCAGTTCATCATTTTTTAAGAATTTTTTTTTACAGTCATCAACACATTTTCCAGCTATTTATTGAATGCTGGTAGTCTTATTGTTTGGCTAAATAAATAATCATCTGAAAGGCTTCCCATTGAAAACACATGCAATCCTTAACAATAAAATTATTTTTTCCCCTTCTCTCTGATGACTCTTCTAAACACTCTCAGGGGCAGTTCTAATGCTAAAAGGCTCAGTGTTGCGCTTTGGCTTCTTGGACTGCATGGGTGCACTCATTCAAAGCCCCTACGAGGTTTGGCGTGATCTCAACGCCCCAGAAGACCCCGACCGACCACGAAAGCGCAAGCTGGTGCACTACTCGCCCTCATCGTCCCAGGACACCTGCGGAGAGGGACACCTGGCTATCGTGTGCTCCGAGAGGCAGGCCAAAGTCTTCTTGATGCCGTCACAGTCTTGCCTCTTCGTCCACAACATCACAGAGTCGTCCTTCGTCCTGCGGGCTGACGTGGTGTCAGTGTGTAATAGTGTGTGCCTCGCCTGCTTCTGTGCCAATGGACATGTGATGACGCTCAGGTATGATCTCAAAAACATGCCAGAGCTATATTTACAAACAACCGTTTTTAACAGAGTTCCCTCTGCACTCTACTCTTAAGTTGTTTCTGTATCTTCCTTATGAACTAAAAAAAACTTAACTACCCAATAAATTACAATAAAAAACATTTTTATTACATTTTTGCACTTGGCTGCTCCGTCGAACTCACCATTGCAGACTGAAGTTATTATTGTGAGCGGCATCTTAAAGGGGAAGTCAACCCCAAAAAATTCTTTGCAATAACATGTTCTATACGCCTTCACTAGTCTAAACATGGCATTCTGATTGATATTGCGTTTGTGGAATATGAATTAAGCAGCAAAATTCACACGTTTTTAGCTGCCATTTTGTCATTTCCGTCGACTGAAAATCATATCACAGTTTTGACTTGTGGGCCTGCATAGAACATATTATGGTCAAGAAATGTGATGGATTGACTTCCACTTTATGACAAACTCAAGCCAGCAACACAGTCACTCAGCCGTGACTTAAACGCACAAGCGACTATTCCCCTTTGTACAATACGTGTGGTACCCCCAGGAATGGTCATTGGTCAATCGCACATCTCACATAGCCAAACTGCTCTTCACACTTGTGAACACCAACGTGTTGCCATAAATGTTATATTCTAAACAAATTCTTAATCCATTCTGATGAAACAGTCTGGATTTAATCGAAAAACACTATTATCAATCCATCTGTTCTCCAGACTGCTTATCCTGTTCAAGATCCCTGAAAAGCTGCAGACTATCCCAGATGTCTGTCAGACAAATCCATACTTATTGGTGACCAGTCAATCATAAGGCATGTAGAAAAAGAAACTCATTTAAATTCACATTAAATTCACACGATAGTAACTTAACATGAGTCGATCCCCACTGGTTGGAACTACATGACCCAATAATATCGCAGTACTTAACGTGTAATACTGAAAATGCATTCAGGCAATCTGCTCTGTGTAAACACTTCTTGCAAATATATATCATTTTTGAAAGAAGTGCAACATTATTTTCAATGTAAAAGCATGTGCTGTTTGTTCTTTGTTGTTCCGCCCCATAGTGACAGGAGCCATTTACTTGCCTACTAATTGCCTTCCACTGTTGTTGTTGCCCACAGTTTGCCCAGTCTAAGACCGCTGATGGATGTTAATTACCTGCCTCTGACAGACATGCGCATTGCAAGAACCTTTTGCTTCACCAACGGGGGACAAGCACTTTATCTCAGTTCCCCGACAGAAATCCAGAGAATTACATACAGCCAGGAAATGTATGACAATCTGCAGGTCTGTGGATGCATGCAAATGACTTTGCATCGTTTTATTTTCTCCAATGGCATCCGCATGTATGCTAATCTACAGATTGACTGCTCTATTTTTTTTTGGGGGGGGGGGGCCTAATAGAAATATATTAATAATATAATATAATATAATATAATATAATGATCTATGTTGTATGGCCTGTGAGTTTATAATGTGAACACACTCAAATGACCTATGGCTTTGTGGTTTTAGGATAGTTGTTATAGGTCAGAAAAGAACAAGCTTCTGGGGATATTGCTTCGCACTGGACCATTGGTGAGCCTGAGGGTGTTAGAAAAAGGCATTGAGGCGGACAGTAAAGCCTCCCAGAGGCAGAGTGACGTCAGCTTTCTGACTGGCTGCCTGCTACTGGCTCAATGCAAACAGATACTTGAGCTTTGTTGTGAGAGTGGCTTGGCTCAGAGATTTTCTAATCTTTTCAGGCTGCTTGTCAGCGGAAAGAGAGAGAGTGGATTCTCGTAGCTAGGTCCGTATAGCTGCTTTTGTGATGGACAAAAACCTTTGCGGCTCACACTGTAGTGGGAGTACAGCCTGCAACATTTGCCATTTTTTGAGGCCAGTTGATGTAAAAAAAAGAAACTCTGAAAATTAATCCAGAGATTTGTTTCTAAATACATTCGATATATTTGAAGATAATTGCTAAAAACCTTCCAAGCGTGAGAATTCTGAAGAACTCACTCCTGGAGATGGGCGTGGCTAACACAGAGCCCTGTGATGTCCTGGCATGAGCTCGGCAAAGCTCTGCGACGATTGGGTGCGATATTTTCCATTCCACCAGCGACTTTAAGTGATTATATTTTCAGGCTCAAATGTGAAGTTATGCGTAGGCAAAAGAGAGATTCTTGACAAAGTGACTATCAATTTCCCAGGTTGCTGTAGTGTTGTTTGACTGGCAGTTGACAGCTGAATGGGAAGTGGTTTCAACACATTTAGCATTCATGCTCAATTTTTACTGATTTTGAAGCCTCATTTTGTATACTAGGCGATTTTTTAATCATTTACAATTTGGCAGGGTCCTTTACAAAACTCTTTTACGAGACCTATTTATATTCAATACGCAGGGAGTGTAAGTTTTTTTTTTTAACAATGCAGAGTTATATTATGATTTGTAAAGAGCATTTTAGCCTAGTTTGAGCTGCAGTGAGAACAGCAGGCAAAAGCTATGGTTAGGGTAACGGTGCTACACTGCCACCTACAGGCAAACAAACTTCAATCTAGTCTGCCAAGGAAATGTTAAGATAGGATGCGTCATGAATTTCATCTACAAACGAGTTTTGGAGTTTACAAAGGTTATCGGAAAATGTATGTACTTTGCATACATTGAATTAAAGCAACAAAAAAATTATTGAAGTATTTTCAAAGATGCTGACAATAGCATGACGTAAACTGGGGATTGAATGGAATTCAATCAGAAGGTTATGAATGTAGATTAATTGCCACCTTATTTGGAGGTGAAAAGTACAATCCTTTATTTTAATGACGGCACATGAAATAATTGTGATGCCTGATTGTTCATATATTTTTGCCAGCTTGCCGTAGTGTTTCTAACAGCCTTGTCGTCACTTGTAGGAAATGCTGGGAGAGCTGTTTACGCCAACAGAAACACCAGAAGCCCAGAATAGAGGCTTCCTAAAGGGCTTCTTCGGTGGGAATGCTCACACATTCGACAGGGAGGAACTCTGTGTGTATTCCTGCTCTTCTCTCTTCTATTTTGCCTCGTGAAAAATATAAGCCCGGTCAATGATGGCTCACCATTCTAAATTCTTGATCTGCTCTGGCCCACAGTTGGTGAGGCAGCTGCAGGTAAGGCTTCTCGGAGTTTAGCCCAGCACATCCCTGGTCAGGGAGGGGTGGAAGGCATGAAGGTGGCAGCAAGTGGGGCAGTGGGTGAGCTGGCCAGGGCCCGCATTGCTCTGGATGAAAGAGGTCAGAGACTCGGTGAGCTGGAAGAGAGAACTGCGCTAATGATGACCAGTGCAGAAAGTTTCTCCAAGCATGCTCATGAGGTAAAACCAAGACTTTTCAAACACGGAAATGACGTACATGACAGTGATAGTGACGTGTTGTGACATTTCTTTCCAGCTCATGTTAAAGTGCAAGGACAAGAAGTGGTACCAGTTCTAATGACGAGAGCCAAGTGAGGCCAACGGATGGATTTCGGAGGGCATTGCGCCAGGACAGGAATCTTAACTCCATGGATGAGAGCAAATAAAAGAGAGGCTGAAGAAAGACTTTCTCTTGATGGCGTCTGAGCCAAGTGTGTGACATTGTCGCGCGGTAAGAGGACAGGAGAGATCCTCATTTGATCGTTTTCTGAGAAAGATGGGGAGAAATAGATGGTAGCATTTGGAGGACTGTGTGTGTGCGTGTGTGTGCGTGTGCGTGCGTGTGTGTGTGTTCTGGCTGGGTTTGGACCTCACTATGTAGATACTCAACAATTAAGAAATCAACATGACATGCATGAAACAAAAAGAAAGGAATGACTATCAAAATATCAAACTGCCATATTAAAAAGCAGCATGCTTACTTTAATGCTACTTTGACAGGAGATTCAATTATTATTTTTTATTTATTAATATAACCAACTACAGAAACTATGAAAAACGTTCTATTTTTTGAAATATTGACAAAAATCTATATATATAAAAAAAAAAACTAAAAATATATACCTGCATCGCTATTAAGCCAAAACTTGCGTTCTCTTCCCGTTCCTCGTTTTCCTTTTGACTTTTTTCTGCGAATATTTCTTCACACACTTCAAAATGCACATAGTTAGCTTCCTCTTCACATACTAAAATATACCACGAAAACTTTGTTCATACCAGGTACTCTTGGCTGCATCCTAGTGCAACCTTAAACGGATTTTGCTATTAACCGCACAGTTTAATCATGTTTACGTTTGGGCTGCTGCTACTTTCAAATAAATGATCAGGCTAATATTCCACTCCCCGACTATCATTTTGGGATTCTGAAAAGAATAGTTTGAGATGTATGCAAAGGCTTGGAGAAGTATGTTTATATAAACTTCTATATATTATTCACGTGCCATAAAAAAAATTAAGATGAGTGTAAAGTTACAAAGACCTAGTAAATAGTGGCGGTCATTTATTTGTTTCCAGTTCCTCGGATGACACGTCAATGGATGTTAAAGGGGCATTTTTATGGAGTCAAAAAAAAAAAAAAGTTGTTTTCCTTAGTAAATAACACTTATGAGACTTATGTTGTTGATTCATCATTTGGGTCACTATTTGCGAGATGTGCAGGTTTAGTGGGAAATTATGTTGTGTGTATGTGAAAGAATGAGTGCCACACATTTAAAAAATAAAAATAAAAAAAATAGTGCTAAACAATACAAGAATACCGTAAACTCAGTCTCTGCCAAAGCAATTAAAAAGGACTACCACCCTCTCATTTCGCTCCAATTCAGTTGTTACAAGTCGTGACTTGTGAGTATTTTCAGGATTTTAATGGACCTGCGTGTTCATAACAGTGATTGTTGCTGTCTGTGTGATGGCAGTGCAAAGAGGAGTTGGCTCCACCATCCATTCAACCAACTTCTTTGTAAGTCGTTTATCGGTAAATGGTTCCGAAAAAAAAAAAAACTGTATTTTTCCAGTACTATTCCGATGTGAGTCAGTGAAGATGTTCATGTGTAAAACAGCAGCAATTTCAACTAAAGACAACTGTGTTACTTTTATTTCATTCAATATTGTTCTTGATGATTATGGTATCCTCTTGTCGCAGTCCTATATTTGATGGTGACGGCCTCTCAAATGGAAGGCTCTTGTATGTTCAAAACAACAAATGTTTCATGATACATGGTGGTGTATCATATTGTGATTGTGTTGTACATGTCAGTGCTACGCGACGCAAGCCGACGACATCGAGTGAAGAGGATCTTTTGTACCTGTGTATTTGTCTGTATTTTAAAATGATCTGGGGGGGAAAAAAATCTCTTACACGTCAGGCCTTTATGCACCCAAGCATCGACACAAATTAATCACTGCGCCTTGATTATGTTGGTCTCACACCTGCATTGAGGTGTAACAAACATACACATGCAAAGTACAGTGAAACATAACCGCAGTGATGTCTTTTTGCATTATTAGACTTGCTTGTCAGGCTACTGACAACTCGTGATTTTCACCCATACAATTCAATAGATGAGCCACACACATTTTCCGAATGACATTTATTTTAATTTAATGAGACATCTTACACTTGTCAAAAATATTTCTCTGTACCTTTAATTAAATTTATTTTCGACACAGTCTGAATGGCAGAAAAAAAGGTATGAAGTAAAAAAATTGACCAACTGACAGGGTGTTTTATTTAAATGTTTTTGTTTTCTTTGTTTTATATATTAGCTGTACTTTTGAATATTGGGTGAGAGAAACAAAAATATGAAACAGATGGGGTATTTTTCTCTGTATGTGTTGTACCTGTCACTGCTGGTACTCTGATTTTGTCAAAACCACTGAAACTCTGTTCTTCACACAGTAATATCCTTGAAAAAAAAAAAAAAGCATTTCTCAAGTTTTCTCGATGATGGCAGCAAAGTTTGTCTTATTTAAATGGATTCTACCACTTTTTCTTCTCAATATTATACTAGTGTAATAGAGATGACTTGACTTAAAGAGCTGAACATATGTTGACGCAGAAGCAAACTGATAATAAACTGGATTGATGTACATCGTTGAGATCTGTATTTATCACTGGAGCATTTTTGTGTATGATGAAATGCTTTTGGGCGTTTCACCATGACGTCACAAACAAACCACGTCATTTTACCAAGGCATAGCGACTGAGAAAATTGGGTAAATGGCTCATAAAATATTATCTTGCAAATCTCTGTCCAGCTTTTTACCACACCCACTCATTTCATCTTTCTCATCCACAGGTTCAGATGGATTTAGATATTTTTTCTTGTCTAAAAATCCTAAACGTTTTGAGTTGACATGCGACGCAACCCTAATTTTTTTGTTTATTTTTTTCCAGATCACTTTTCTGCCCGGAGTATCCTGTCTTGTATTGTTTACAAACAATAAAAATACTGGAACACGTTTCACGACTTCCGGATTAAGGCGAAATCAAACGTCTCATTGGGCGCAGCACTGACCAATCGTAAAGCTGTCTCTTCCTGGCTCCTCCCACTCATTCACATACTTTTTCAGAATAGGGATGAATCTCTTAAACTTTCAGGGAGAAGCTAACGTTGAAGCTAGCACTTTAAAAACAACTAACTACAAATAATGTTCTTATTATAGACGCGTTTAAATATTTAACAGTCCAGTAGTGGACTTCAAATGGAAGCGGAACCAACACCCACTGGAACGGCACCGTTATTCTTTAAACCGCATATAGTATCCGGACACTTTAAGTGAAACAATGGCAAGTTAGGCGAACTTAAATCAACGGGAGTACGAGAATAAACAGGCAACAATAGCGGAGAGTCGACATTGGACTATCATGTTGCTTCGACTCTGCTTGTGCTCGCTTTTGGGTCTGGCTGTGTTCCAACCTCACCTTCCGGGGGTCGGTGCCGACTCGGCAGCTCCTAGCGCCGCAAAGACTCTCGTCTGGGGGCCCGGACTAGAAGCAAATATTGTCCTGCCGGCTCGTTTTTTCTTCATCCAGGCAGTGGACCGTTTAGGGACAAAGTAAGTACAGCGCAATACAGTAAACTGCTACGTTAAAGTAATCTAACGGAAAAACGTCGGTTGTATTTCATCGTCAGTATGCTGTCAGTTATTATTACGAGTCTGTTGCAACACACTTTTTGTTTCCTTGGAAACTGGTGGTTAAAACATACCCTCCAAATTTTCTAATTCACACTTTCCTACTTATTTCCAATTTTTGTCATTGCAGAAAGTTATTCCAGGGGAACAGAGGTGCCGTATTTCAAACCACTCGTTGATATTGTGTGACAGTAAAGAAAAGAGTCAAGTTGTAAATCTCGCCAAAACGTGTATAATAACACGGCTGTTGAAGTGTAATCCATTCATAGGCGAGGGGCCAGACAGACAAGAAAGTATTTCGCCTCCAGGTGCAAAACTTGAATGAAGGCATCACGTTGCATTTACTGTCTCACACGCACACGCTGCTCATCAAGTTGCAACATGGGTATAAATGTCAACCTTTCGTTTTAAAAACGTGGTGGAGTGAACATATTACCATTAACCAGGTGTGGACAAACTACGGCCCGGGGGCCACATGCGGCCCGTTAAACGTTTTAATCCGGCCTGCTGAACATGAAAAAAATTAAATGAATAAACCTTGTTAATGTTTTAATTTCTAAATACTGTGGTTCTTCAAAGACATATTTATTGTTGTAATGCTTTTGTTCACTTTCACTGAAAATTAAATGTATTTTTTTTCTCCGATGAGGTAAGGTTACCAAAACAGTCCATCCATCTGCTCTTCGTCCGACCCCTCTGTCAAATTTTAGAACCCATTGTGACCTGCCAATCAAAATGTTTGCCCACCCCTGTGGCATAAACACATTGCAATGCACACAGGTATTACTATTCTTAGCACAGGCACACGTGTACAATCTAATGAGACGCAAACAACAATGCCCACTTTGGATTGATACGTGATACATGATGTTTCCTGTTATGCTGTTATTATTATTATATGGTATTTCTGGAATAGATAATCATTTCTTACTGTCTTTTGTTGTGTGCGCTTGACTTATACACACATTCATATGTCAAGGTTTTGTGGGCAGTTAATGGCACAGAAACATGCCGAGACTGACTTGAATATAACTGAAAATAATAATAAAAAAAAAACTCGTCAACTTCCACCATAATAATCAACCTTAAAAATAACTACTCCGATTTATATGACACTTTGAGAGCCATTAGCGTCACTTCACTCCGGGTAAGTATTTAGCAGGGCTCACATACATAGCTTTTGTGCAAAATGACATTCTGCTCTTTCCCACAGTCTAACAACTTCACCAGGGGAGAAAACCTTTGAGGTCAAGATTGTGTCTCCGTTGGAGCATTTTACCAGGATCTGGATTCAAGTTCTGGATCGTCAAGATGGGTCTTTCCTGGTTCGCTACAGAATGTACGCAAGCTACACCGACCTTCACGTCCACGTTCTGCTCATGGACCAACACGTGGCCAAGTCTCCATATATTCTCAGAGGTGGATTGTGAAGTAATAGTACAATGGAAGCTCTTACGTTCAATCGGCTCCGGGACATTTCATTCACCTGGACATTATTAACCGTTTATTCACTGTAAAGAAAATTGACAATTTAGAGCATGTATATAAATATTACAATATTTGATTTCGTGTAAAATATTGACCTTGCTGAAGTGTTTTCTACTTGTCCCATCAGGACCAGTGTACCATGAAGGCTGTGACTGTCCGCAACTGGAGGGTTCTGTTTGGCAGTCCCATATGCACTGTCCTCACTCCTTTCCCCAGATCGAGCACGACCTGTCCCAATTCGCCAGTGTCGACCCTGATCGCAACGCTCAGGAGATTCCGCTGCGATTTGGGCAGCGACAAAGCCTCTGCCACTACACCATCAAAGATAACAAGGTGCACACATGATGTTGTGTATTACCTGTATATAGCAGGGCTTCGCCTTAAAATAAATACCCCTGTTTTTTGTTGTTTTTTTTAAACAAAAATGAAATTGCACATTTTGCTGAATCTTTTCCTTTTGCTTGTAAGGAAAAATATATATATTTTTGAAATTCATTTTGAAAACTCAAAAGACTTTGCTAAATTGTTCATAATGTTTAACCCTTTTTTTTTTTCCATTTGTAGGTCTACGTTCAAACGCTTGGAGAGCACGTTGGTTTCCGAATCTTTATGGATGCCATCCTCCTGTCACTTAGCAGAAAGGCAAATTGCATTTATTTCCATCTTTCTAAAGCTGGATTTATTGTGGCTCCATGTGGATAATTCAAATTAATTGACCAGATCAGATATTTTTTTTTCCATGCAATTTTCAACCGATGACGATGTTAATATTTACAGAACACATGAAACGACCTAGATAGACAGGCAAATCTGCGATACGTATCAGTTTTTTACCCACATTTGATGATTTAATCTGATGGTGTCCAATTTAATATTTTTTCCGTATTTGTGTCTCTTCTCATCAAAAAATTTAATTGTGTCACTTGAACCATGCATGCACTATAAATCCAGCCTTTTTTTTTTTTTTTTTTTTAAACAACACGTACCTACCTACTAGCATTTATATTTAACACACACATATTGTTGTGGATCCAGGTAAAATTACCTGACATGGAGTTTTTTGTCAACCTGGGTGACTGGCCGCTCGAGAAGAGGAAACCCACTCAGAGCATTCATCCTATCTTCTCGTGGTGTGGCTCAAACAACACCAGAGATATTGTCATGCCCACGTACGACCTGACTGAGTCTGTCCTTGAGACCATGGGGAGGTAAGCGCTCACGCATTGCAATTGAATTAGTTGTTGAAACTGGTTTTGAAGTACCTCTCACAATCACATTTAAACTCATGTTAAATGTGGGTCATCACGTGCCTGCCTTCAATAAAAGTGCACCCCAAATAATTTTCAGTTGTTCAGTAGGCTTTTCCTGGCTTTTTTTTTTTTGCCAGAAGATTTTGTGCTAACACTGACATCTATTTTAATAATAATAATAATAATAATATTGCCTTTATTAGTCCCACAATGGGGAAATTCGAGATTCGAACCCAGGCCTCCTGGGGAGACTGGGTCCTGAACGCGGCGCCTTAGACCACTCGGCCATCCTATTTGAAACTGTGCATAATTCCCTCCACCTTGACTAAAGCCATCAGCACGCTATCGATCACTGTCACATGTTGCTCTGTATGGAAATACTGAAATTTGATGCATGGCGTGTTGTCACATCCAATGAACAGAGTGAGCCTGGACATGATGTCGGTGCAGGCGAATACAGGACCACCGTGGGCCAAGAAGAACGCCACAGCCTTCTGGAGAGGGCGGGACAGTCGTCAGGAACGTCTGGAGCTGGTCAAGCTGTCTAGGGCCCACCCCCACATGATAGATGCTGCCTTCACCAACTTCTTCTTCTTCAAGCATGACGAGAGTCTGTACGGCCCGCTGGTCAAGCATGTGTCATTCTTTGATTTCTTCAAGGTGAGTGTTTTTTTATTTTTATTTATTTTTTCTATTTACCTGGAGTTCGATTGAAACGTGACAAGGTGTGCTGTTAAGGTGTTTTGTCTTTGTGTTATGGTTTCAGTACAAGTACCAAATAAACATTGACGGTACTGTGGCCGCATATCGCTTGCCTTACCTTCTGGCCGGAGACGGTGTGGTGTTCAAGCAGGATTCCGGCTACTACGAGCATTTCTACAATGAGCTCATACCTTGGGAACACTACATCCCAGTCAGGGCGGATCTACGAGATTTGCTGGAAAAGATCCAGTGGGCTCGAGACCACGACAGAGAGGTTTAATTTATTATTCATTTGCTTTATCAGATTTGTGCTTTCTAACGTGTTTCAGTGGATTTCATGCAATTATTGATGCTTATTGTCTTTCAGGCCAAGAAAATTGCTCTTGCAGGTCAACAGTTTGCACGCAAACGACTTATGGGAGACAACATATTTTGTTATTATTACAAACTTTTCAAGGTAATATACCTCTTTGTTTTTTTTGGTATGTCTCTGTTTAATCGAGATCGCTCTGCTGTAGGAATATGCTAAACTCCAGGTGACTGAACCTAAGATACGTGAGGGCATGGAGCTGGTAGAACATCCCAGTGATGACCTCTTTCCATGCTCTTGTCGGCGGACACAGGTAAGGACAACATGATGTCATCCTCGTGTTCATCTTAATGCAATCAAATGGTAAAGCATGCTGTGATCAGAGGATGTCTAGCCAAATGTCGTATTTTTATATTGTAGTGACTACTCTTGTTTTTACTAAAATGTTTGTTTTACAGGTGAAGGATGAACTTTGATAGACTTCCAAGAAGACTGTCAGCTTTTTTTGGGAGAATTTTATAGTGTCTTGCCAAATATTGAATTGATTAAATGTTCAATTTGTGCCATTTCCCAAATTTCAATACTGTTAATACCATGACTTGAATATTGTATATCATTTTTAAATAAATATTTTTCTTTTACTGAAATTACCTTACTGTGGGCTTTGAGTTATGTTAACTGAGTTATTTTCTGCTACGTGGAACAAAATTCAATTGTGTGACAGAGTTGCAAACCACTCTTTTACTGTGCTGCGACTGGATATCTCTATTCGTTTTTCTTGTCCATTGTTGGCCTGCTCACTTAACAAAAATATGGGCATATTATCAGGATTGGTTTATTCATTGATTTTCGTCCGCTCGCTCACCTTTTGCAAACGCAGATGTCGCCCTCTGCTGGCTATTGTGTAGAACGCTGAGTGATGCACTTCCGCATTGAGAACCGGAAGTGGTTGGTGATAGCGGCAGCCGGTGATGGACAAGTTTTGCGAGGTAAAAACCAAAACAAAGCAGCTTCATGTTTATTGAACTGACATAATTCATGCACGTAAGAAAGTACGATCATAATCGTCCTTATGTATATGGAACGACGTACTACGTTGACTGAGGCACTACTTTGAATGTGAGAATGTTTTTGGGGGTACCTGTTCTGCACCCTGTTTTGGAGACCAAGAGGCCCAAAAATAAAAATTCGTATGATGGATTGGTAAATACATTCTCTTATTGAATAATTGAACAACAAATCTTCATAACAACACTAAAGGCAAACAAAATAAAAGAGATTAATGTATTTTGTTTTCTTGTTTTAGTATTTGTGTGGGCCACAGTCAACATTTAAGATCTGTAGTGAATAATTATACAACTTACAATAACAATTAAGAACCTATGTGCTTTGTTTGTATTTTGTGACACTTGGCCTATATTCGAAAATTCCAGGAGATGCTCAACTTTTTTTTTTTTATTATTCCAAACACAAATTCATTCAAGTTTGGACAAAACAAACTGGAGGACAAATTAATGATGATTATTATATCACTGGTTTACAATTTTTAATTATTATTATTAAATAATCACTTGCTGCTTTCAGGAACGTGTGCAGGTGCCATTTGGGACCAAATGTTTGGAGGCTGCATTGTGTGTTCCTGCCTCCTCAGAGCACCAAATCAACACAGCTGTCATACTGACCCATGGAGCTGGTGGAGACATGAACTTCAATAATCTTGTTTCTCTGGCACACTCTTTGGCCTCAAAGGGATTCTTGTGTCTCCGATTTACCTGCAAAGGTTTAAACCTGGCGTATAGAGTGAAGGCTTACCGTGCGATGTGGGTATGTTTTTGTATTTCAGCTCAGAAATCCCAATGCATGGCCACATTTGTGATGTTCTCCTGTACTTTTTTTTATACCAGTACTACTTGAAGTCATTGCCAAACTTCACCATAAAGAACACATTCTTTGGAGGTAAGCAGTAATATACTGTAAGTGAATGGGGGTTTATATGCCATAAATCCATGTGCCACATGCCTTAGGAAAAAAATGTTTGTCTCCAGGCAGGTCAATGGGTTGCCGTGCTGCCGCTGCCTTGGCCAAGCAACTAAGTGATGAATCGGAAGATTCCATTCAGGGTGTCATCTGTTTGTCCTTCCCCCTACACCCTCCAGGACAGACTCACGCCCATCGACAGCGCAGCGAAGCTCTCCGGGGGCTACCTGAAAGCATGACTGTCCTCTTTGTTTCAGGCACAGAGGACAACATGTGTGATAGGGTGCATAGCCTACATTTGTCTTTTCAGTGCATCATCAACATTTATCATAACAGGAATTTTTCTTCTCTTTTTTTTTCTTTTTGTCAAGGTCCTTTTTGATGGAACAGTAAAGAAGATGAGCGCTCAGGTGGAGGTTTTCTGGCTGAGTGGAGGAAGTCATGGCCTGAAAGTGTCAGGAAGGTCAGAGGAGTCTGTATTAGAGGAGGTGAACTCTCATATTATCACTTGGCTCTCCACATGGGGAGCATAGCTTACTCCAACCCAACAAAACAACGTCGTTTTTTAATTTTTATATTTTTGTAATTTGTCCTGTGAAATAAAGTATGATGGCAAGTATTTTACGAAATCTCTATGGTACTTCATATAATACAAATGTGTACCTGATTTTCTTACCAAATGAAAAGAGCAAATCACTTTTAGTAAGAAACACAAAATGAAAATAAACATTCTTTTTTTTTCAGCGGGCCCCAAATACATAAATAAGGCGTTTGACATTTGTGTATTGAATAGTCAATTTTTTCATTAGCACGTATACTGTATTCGTTTGTATTTCGAGTAACTGCGAGCACCACTTTCCTTCGTGTTCCCAAGTGACCACATGGGGGCGCTAAAGTCCTATGGTTTCCACAACTCTTGCAAGGTGGCCAAGTCGCACCTCTTGGGCACAGCAGTTGACCCTCTCTAAGAGAAGTCGGGTGACCTTTGAATCATTCATAACACCAATATCAGTTTAATTTGTGATGCCAAAATGCAGTAGTTACACACATTACAATCCTTGATGATCAAATAACGACTACAAATTGCGTTCTAATGCATTGTATTATTCACGAAGTAGACAAGATTGTGTGCGTCTCTCCAAAGGGTTAAATCTTAGGCGACGTTTTCCTCCCCCTAACAAAAGGTGGTCGCAGTGGTGCCAAGCGTGTGAGTGTCGTGCACTGTGGTTGGATGCCGTGCGTTCGTGCGTGTGGAGTGTGGAGACGCGCTGAGGATCGTGCTGAGTTGAGAGAGCGCACGGCGCGCGCACTGTGGGATACTTCACTTGACAGCCGCCTTGTATTCAAGCATTTGTCGGGATTAACTAGCGGGGAAGGAGCATTTCCACTCTGTGTTGGTTCCTTGTAGAGTTTGGAGCTTTGTGCTAATTGAGTGATTGTGGAGAAGCCAAGATTTTGGACACTTTGACCAAAGTGGATTGAAGTGACAAGAGATGCTTTTGGCCAATTAAGTGAGCAATTACATTAAAAAAAGGTAAGTCCAACTTCTTATTAATTATCAAGATGATCTCTTTACGGTTTAAATGGGTGATGTTGTTTACTTTTTTTTTTCTCTCTCGCCCTTTTGCAGTTGACCACAGAGATGTTTGAGCGACATATGCCCGTCTGCTCCGAATCTTCACATCTTCAAGAGGATTTAAACATTGCTCTTCTTGAATAAACACATCCCCTCCCCAAAAAGTCACCAAAGATGGGACCCCTGCAAGTATTCCTATTTTCTCTCCTTCTGCACCAGGTGAGACTCGAATCACTAAGTTTTTTATGTCACTATTATCCTTTGATGTATGTCTGTTGCACATTTTCTGTTGTCAATTGGCTATGATGGGAAATATTTTAACAGTCAGTAAGTCACTTTTTTTTGCCATTTATTAGTTATTTTAACATCTTAAAGAAACTCTCATAGTTATTATTCCTCAAATGCTCTTTGATACGCATGTTTAGAGTACTTTTAGAATCAAAATGAATTCAAATGTGTTTATTTTTGTGGCCCATCTTAGTCAATGACACAATTTATAGCTAAAACTATGATTATTTAATTATTGTTATTAATGATTTTTTTACTAATATTCCCATGAATGTGCATTATATATATATATATATATATATAAATGTCTAGCATTCAAAATTGTGACACATTTTTTTACACATCCTCATATGTGTAATCTTTGAAAAGGCAGTGTTATTTTTCTTTACTATTTTGGAGTCTTTAAATGTTTAGAATATTGAAATGCTTTGCGTCTGATCAATTCTTCCAGAACGAAACATTATTGCTATTTATTGTTTTGACCTTGTGTAGTTGGTACTCACTGAATTATTTTTGATTTGGGGCATTTTTGGACATCCTGAAAAATGTGATTGAAGAAAACAGACTACAAAAAGGTGCAAAATTTCCCCCATCATTCGTCCCTGTGAATATTTATTTACCAGAGATTTATTTTCTAATGATTTTTTTTTTATTGCGGTAATACCAGCAAGCTCTCCCAGGAAATCAAATCCAAATCTTACAAAGGTCTATTATCTCGCATTTCTTCCTGGAAGCTGCTGATGTAGGTAGCAGATAACAACGTAGGCTTTATCAGGATTGTGTTGGTTTAAAGGGCCTGTTAGCTCGATCGCATCTGGACAGAAAATGCCATCTGTTTGAAGAAGTTCCTCACATGGGGGCTTCTTTAAGTGTGCAGATGCGGCTGCACCCATGTTTTAGTCATCAGCCTCCGGTCTGACTCTGAAAAGCCGTGCCTCCCGAGAAAGGGACAGACTGCTTCCCTGGAGTGGCTCTCTTCACATGCCTCAGTGGATGCAGACTCACCAGTCTGGCTAGGGACAAACACGTTGGCCCTTCTCATACGGCTTTTAATACCCCAAAAGCTTCACAGCTCAAAGAAAGTCTACCAATGTGAAGTTCATTACTGAAGGACACCGCAGGAATTTGTTTGGGTGTGGCACTCTCGTTTGTGGATGTCAGCGTTGCTCGCGTATCCCGACAGGGTGACACACTGAGATTGTCAATGGAACACTCCCAATCGGAGTCAAAGTGTGAAAATCTAACCCCGGTCGCGACATCTGTGCTGTACCCTCAGGGACAAATAAGCGGGTCGGTGCCATCCTGAGAGAATCCATTCTTCCCCGTGACATCTGCTGCAGTCATGCCCGTGCCATGACAGCAGAACAATGTCCATTCAACATCATCCGTCTTCCCGACGCCTGCCTCGTCGATTGCATGCGGGCATGAAAGCGTCTTTAGTCGCTGTTCCAAAGCTGACATTGACCAGCCCCGTTAGGCCTTTGTGTTTTACGGCTCTTTGGTAATATTATGTCACAACAAAGCATCACTTCCCGTGGCCCAAGAAGATCCGTGTTCCGTCTCCACAGACCAGGAGACAAAGCCGAGCTGTTTACTCGCAAGCGTCTCTGGAGCGACACGCTCGGAGTTCATCCCCAACTTTGATGTGCGCTGATTTCACGGATTACATGTCATTTCTCACGGGAGTCGCCTCCGATTTTTACACCCTTGTTTATTTCGCTGCCCCCGAAAAAGTCTCAGGGACTCTGACGCAATTTGGTTCCGGTTCGTTTTAGCGGCTGTAATTGTCAAGCAGAGTTGGGTGTGAGACAATGAGGCCTCGGTTCAAAGTCAAAACGCACTCTGGCAAGGACAACAGCTTGATCCCATTCTTCGTAACAAAACACAAATGCTACACAAAGTCCCTCTCTAAGGACGCTATAACCTCTTTCCCCTTCCTAGTGCTCAATTAGCTTTTATAATATTATTTATATATTGTGTATTTAAAGGCAGCTAACACTAAGAAGTGTAATAAAAATGTACAGTGCGGTGGATTAGGAGCAGCTCTTTAATCTCACGCTTGTGATAATACCGCATGGGCTGATTGATTAGTTTTTCAGGAAGCTTATGTCAGAAAAACCTAATCCGTCTTTGGATTGTGCCAGCCTTGTAAGGTTTTCCGTGCCGCCATTTTATCATGGCGCCGAATTACAGAGCTGCCAGGCTGTGATAAGGTCCTCGTCTCTTTTACAGACCGCGCCGCCCTACCCCGGCGTCCGCCCCCACCCCCAACCCCTTCCCATCCCGATGGACAATAAGAAATGTGTTTATATCCTTCACATCCCTGCTCTGCCGGGACTTCACATCAACCTCTCTCAGGATTTGGTTTGTAAGAAAGCGGCAGAGAGGAAGGAAAAAAAAAAAAAAAAGAAGCGGAACTTGAGTTTTGAGTTTTTGAAAGCCGAGCAGTGCAATCGCGTAGAGAGCGAGCAGAATATGAGATGGAAAAGGCAAGCAGGCCAGCGGAATCTCTGTGGATGTGATTAAGCGTGGATTTGTGGCATTAAAGGGCCTTGCTTGTGTGCGTGCATGCGGCGCCTTCCAGGAATCATTTGGGAACTTTGCACGGTGCTGATGCGAATCTTTGCTCATATTGGGGCCACAAGCTTTCAGACACAGGGCTTGACTGCATAATCCCTCCAGAACAATATTGTCCGTGGCATTTACAGACCACCCCCCCAGCCTGACTGTTGTCTCCCACACCCCACGGCAAAGGTTGTCATCTCTCGAATCGCTTGAAACCCTCAAAGCCTCTGCGACTTGTATTGACTGTTTTGAGCCCCGCAACCCATTTCTTTTCCAATCATCAGGCGTAATTGTGTGTCGTGGCGATCAATTCATGATAAAGGTCTTAAAATGAAGAGAAGAAAGTTGAAAGGGATTGATAGGTGTGACACGGTTGCCCTTTGCACTGACAGTAACGTTCACGGGATGGCGGGGATGGACGATTAAGGACTTGAGTCAAACAATTAGGAGCGGCATGATTGGTCTTGTGATGTGAGCGTGCGAAGAGGCGGGGGGAAGAGGGGGAAGGGGGGGGGGGGAGTGATGCGCTGAGCCCTGCTTTAGGAGGACTTCACACTCTCCGCTCTGCTGCAAGGATCCATTATGTTTAATATGATGTTGAGTTTCCTGATCTTGGTCCACAGCTATGAATTTTTATGGCAGCCCGCGGCAACGTTAGATCCCAGCTTCAGCTATCTTACAGCGTTGCCATTACAACTCTGCAGGGTCAGGACCATTACGGCGCCCTCTGATGCACATCGTCACAGGGAACTTAGCGACTAAATGCATTTCAGCGCTGCGGCACGACACAAGTAGTGAGAGTTGTGTAGTAGCTACACACTGACGCGTCATGTTCTCAACGGCGACTTAGTAAGGGGTTGGAGGAGTGTGTTATACTTTTCCCACGTGTCCTTCCACAAAGATTTCATGCTATGCTATATGTGTTGTCATTTCCATAATGTTGAAGCATTTAGAATATGACTACAATCTCTTTCATATGACATAAAACAGGCAGATTTTATTTTTATATATGTTGTTGTATATATTTTTGTATTGGCTTTTTTGTGGGCTATCCCCTCGAATTCAAGATTTTTGGGGGTTTGAAAAAAAAAATTAAAAAATTAAACCGCCATCCAATTAGATTTTTCGCTATTCATGGGCCACGATATTAGCATTACGTTCAACTCAAAAGGCCCACATGTCACATTTAGTTAATTTAATTAGTCATCATCATTTTTTTAGTGTTCATACTTTTTCTGACATTCGGTGAGATTTTTGTTTTGTGAAGTAGAGGCTGAGGGTCACTAAACACTCCTAGGCAGCCGTTGTCAACGTATACCATTAATTGGTCAACAAAACAACAATGAGACCCGTTAATTGACTTTATAGTGAGATATTGAATCTCTCCGGAAGTATTCTCGTAATCGTCCGGCAGAAGTTTCCGCCAATTGTTTGAATTTTAAACAATGAAATGCATGATTTAATTTGACCAAAATATCACTCCAGAAAGCAAGTTTTTAAATGTCCATATCATCCCAGAATACTCCACACTGTGACATCCAACGATTCTAATTAACACTCGACTAAAGCGGGCAAACCCAGCGCATGTCAAAGCGTTGAAAAATGATTGACTTCTTTAATTAAAGCAGTGGAACTTTTCTGTAAAAGACAGGTGTGACAGCTTTACAATAAGTATGATAAATCTCCTTTCTGATTACTCTCCCTTTAACGTTTCCCTCGCCTGCGCTCTGAGCTTTGAGGCCTTTCTTTCTTTTCTTCCAGCCTGTCATTTCCAGGCCTTGCCAAGAGCCGTCAGCTCCTCTCCGTCTGTGTTTATGCCTTGTGATGTGCTCGTCTTCAGAGCCACCGCGAGGAGAAAGGAAGCCACGTTTTTTTTAGTTGTTCTTCAAAGCGAACGGCAACTGCGGCGCAATCTGTATCGCTACAGAAACAATTGCGCTGTCAAAATTCACTTTACTGCCCTTATGGGCGAATCCACCCGGAAAGAATTTGCAATAAAACAGCCACATCAGTTGTGACAAGGAGTTAGAGAGAAGGAGACGCCAAATTGAAGTTAGCACACTTTAAAAAAAAAAAAAAAAAGATGACTGATACAAACTACAAAGGAACCACTGGATTCATTTCCGAATCCAACTTCTTAAATATTAGTGGAGGATTTCTACAAGTCGTCTCTGATGATGTACAAAGTCAAAAGTGTCCCAGATGACGGTAAAATGTTCCAGGTTGGTATTACCTCCTTGAATCGTCGCTATCAGACGCGTGTGAGATGTGCTGCAGGTGTCAGGAGCTTGCGCAGGACTTGGCGCTTTGACCGTGTAAGGGGATTAAAATGAAAGTGATGATGCGTTGAAAGGTAACGCCTGTCGAAAAACGTGAAGTGTTTATGGCTCGGCTGCTGTCACATGTGGCGGGTGTTGAGATAACGCCGGCATCCGCCTTACCTGAAGGCTTCTGTCCAAGAGTACCGTGAACACTTTTTCCAAACACCCAACATCATCGCTGGAATTTTATATCCTTCACTGAAACGCGATTGAGAACACGTTTTAGGATATTTTGTATGGCGCCCCCCCTCCATCGCCGATTTTGTTTACAAAAGTGATGCGCAGATGGAATGAGGTAGTAAAATGTAATTTTATTTAATATTCCTGTAAGGATGCAAAAAAAAACATGCTTACTTTGAACACAGCAAAGAACTTTATTTGGATTGCTTATTATCATTATTTGAACCATTATTGGGGACGATAATGTGACACTGTTGTGTCTTATTAATTAATTACGACCATTTATTTATTTTGTTATTTATTTTAATTTTTTTAAATTTGCACGTGTTGTTCCACTCAAAAAGCATTTGATAGTTTTCTTGGCTTCCCAATACCGTAGAACCTCCAAGGTGATTCTTTCTGAACAAACTCTTGTTTTTTTTTTTTTTTCCCCAAACAACTTTTCCCCCATCAGTTCTAATCGAAATTGAAGCAAGCCGAGCTTTCACAATAAATCCTCCATAACTGCATTTTTTTTTCCATGGATATTTTTATGAGGAGATCAATGTCAGTACACAGTCAAGCTTCTTCAGCTCCAAAAGAAATTAATTTATTATTATTATTATTATTATGATTGCTCATGCAAAACAAAACATTGGAAATTTCTTAGTGTTTCATTTATTGTCGAGAGTAAATTAAGTTTCCAGTGGAAATTTCTACAGATAGTGATAGATACTTTCGATAGTGTCTCATATTTCCCCGTGTCAATTTTGTGTATCTGAGGGTCTTGCTTCCTACGAGGAAATGTCGAGAGTAGCGCCCCACTGGGTCCAGCACTTGCAGCTGTGGTAACTTTTACTTAACAAGAAGTTATTGAGTTGCAGAATTCATTTGTCCAAAGAAACCGGTGGGCAGCAGTGTATTGGTTCACTTGTTGCTGACGTGGCCTCAATTTCCTCTCTGTGCCCCCCATTCACGTTCGCCCCGTGATACGCTGGGCCGGGTGTAGTCCGCCTTTCAACCCCAGATAGACTCCAGCTTCCCCTCAACGTGAACTTGTCGAGCAGTGTGGAAAAAGCGATAGATAGCACCTGTCTGGCTCTGTCGAACTTTGTTATCTGCTGCAGTTGGACTAACATCGCAGAGGATATTTTTCTCTCATCGTCTTTTGTTAAATTCCAAATTGCTACGCTCAATTTGTCGTCTGTGATGTTGCGTATTTGCTACAAGAAGTTGAAGAAGAATTAGAATGCGAAAAAAAAAACCCACATCAGACTAAGAGTGAGCGCTGTAGTTTTCCTGGTATGTCGCCGGCGTAATTGGTTGGTGTTGCATAATTTTTCTCGTTTAAAAATGCCTCCCGATCCGAGCCGGGGAGGGATGAAAGATAGTGGTGGTGGCAAAAAAAAAAAAAGCAGTCGCTGGAACATGACTAATAAGTCACATCATATTATCCATGCTGGCTAAAGCAGAGCTTCATGCCGTAATTCATGTAAATCGTACCATGCAAGCAGCTCGGTGACATAATGAACAGCAAGGTAGTATTTCATAAGAAGCGTTTTTGAAACGGCCAGCTCGGAAATCGTCTGCAATTTTATTTCATAGTAGGAGTGTCTTCTTTCAGTGTTACAAAATCAACAGCATCAGTTCACACGAACTTTGGCAACCGCCTCATGAATCTGCCTAAAATAAGAATCGTCATTTTGTTGCTATTACATGGTAATAACGTTCTCTTCACAAGCCCAAAACATTCTAAGGCACAGCAATTAAAATAAAAATTGATTATCATTTCAAGAAGGTACGCTGACAACAATTAAAAAAAAGATTTAATGGCGTTTAAAAGCAAAGTAAAGAAAGAAAGTGAAATTGATTTTAAATCCTAGATTCCGACGCATTTACACTCGGGGCTGACTTTACTTCTGTTGCCAATTTATTCCTCCTGCGTGCAGCATAACAACTGAATGCCTCTTCACCATGTTTGTTTTGAAACCTGCGATGATTTGGTGAACAGAAAATAAATACACACAATCCAAGTATTTAGAAATGTTAAATATCACTCGTTCCATCAATCGTCTCCTCCACACCACCTGATCAATTTGACCCCAAACTTGATAGGATCCCCATTTGCTCATTATGTTTCCTGGCAATGTGATCTTTTTTTCCCCAAGTCATTTGTCCACTGGAAAAGTTGTGACGTCTGGAAAGACAGAACAAATTATAGCATGGGACTATGTGACCAAAAACATTAACATCACTTCACTTTGATCTCATTAGCCTTCTCCTTATTTTTTCTCTTCATCGTCTCCTGAACTGAATGAAAAAAAAAAATCACAGATGGTGTCAAATACAAATACACAAAGGTGCGGAAAAAGGAAGCTTCTATTCTTTTGGAAGTCTTTTATTATTTTCTTTTTAATGGTCATGACTATGCATTGCCCCTCCAGATGCAGCCATTTTTTTTTAATACAGAGTCAATTGAGCTTGTTAATGTGCATAAACAAACGTCGACTCCTGAAATGTTATGGGTAGTTAAGCGCTATATTTTGTTCTCTCTCTCTCTCTCTCTCTCTTCATTATTTCTCAGAAACATTAAGATGCTGACACAAATCACACACATAGTTCTGGAGCAACACACTCTGCAAATATGATAGACTGCTGTTAGTAATATTAATAATGTCGCAAAAATACTATCCTCTTTTCATTCATTTAGTTTATTTTTTTTTTTTTATTTGATCCAGTACCTCTTGTGTTAATGAAGTATGTTAACAAGGTTACCTGAGGTCATGACTACCTGACACAGTGGCCAGACGAAAGTTCATCAGGCCGTGTTCTGACAATGAATATGACGCTCATTTTTAGCGGGTCTTGCAGCTTGTGTTTGCATGCGTATGTTCATTTACTGGGTGCAAATTTAAAAAAAAAAAAATAATGTAAACTGAAGTGTGATGAGGACACACCCACCCTAATGGTGTTATTGTGTGACGAGCACGACGCCTTCCGTGTGGGTGATCTGTCGCGATCCAGCACAGCACTGAAGCACCTGCCATGCATCTTCTTCCCAGACACAACTCGGATTAAAAGTGATGGCTTTGGCGCGTGAGGCTGTTCCACTGATCATAGCACAGATCTATTCTTCTTCAGCAGCGTGTTGTCGCTCACGCTGGGCTGCCTAAGCACCTCCAGGGCCTTCTCTCCTCCAACAGGCTCTGGATGGGAATCATTACAAATGACATGCCTCGGAACATAAGAAGGAAGAGGACTTGAGAAGGATGCGGCAATGGGGATTGTGGTTCCGCAGTGGTTTTAATGTCAGAGGGGTAATTTAGTCATGCTGGCTGTCAGTTCGGGTCCATCCCAATATTAGGTGGCCTTGTAGCATTCTTGATACGACATCGTTTAAAAAAATGCAACTTTATTGGTTGACCTCACTCCAGAGTGAGGTCAATTTGCACAGATAAATCCATGAAAGAGTGGCGTGCGTTCCTGAAAGTGCTTTTTTTTAAATTGCCCATTTTGTTTATCCTCACAAACACGCCTCTAACCAATCCTCCCTCGGATAACCAAAAACACACTTGGCAAGTTTGCAAATGAAGATATAGCCAGCTCTCAACACTGCCCAGAAAATAAAGAGAAAAGCTGCTTTCACATCGCAAGTGGCAACCTTCCTTGTCAACTAACTTGAAAGAGATTCCATCATCGGCATCAAAATGCCTCCGTAGCCTCGCCCGCGGCACACGGCCCATCACGGCTTAGCAGCACGCCACCGGCTGCTCACCTCAAAGGCGTTTCAGCGGCATCTTTTCCGAAGATCCAGATGTCAGTGGCTTCTTAATAACCTTCTAGAGGCTACTTGTGGTCACTGCAGCAATTACCTTTATGTCAGGCCCTAAAAGATACGCCTACCCACGGGACAAGCAGCCAGTCGGTTCGCTACTGCTCATTACAGATTGATGTCGAGGCTGATCTACCCTGGCAGAATTCTAGTTACAACAAAATCTCCTGACCGTATTGATCAGCGCACAATGAAGTACACAGAATGCACGCCCGTGACGGGATAGAACCTCTACACAGGATATTCATACGCTACCCAATTTGATGAAATAAGCATTAAAAATAGTGACAGACTGATTATCGGCAGGGACGATATTTGGCGAAAGCTTTAACATGTCGTAAATCACCCCAAAAAAAATAATAATGATAAACGTGCTTAATGACCTTTAAACTAAGTCAAGTGTTGTAGTTTTTATTATTCAAAAATTTGACACAATTTTTCCCCTTTTTTTCAACAAATATATATATCGGCTTCAGATATCGGTTATCAGTCTCCATGACTTCTAATAATCTGTATCCATATCGGCCCTGGAAAAAGCATATCGGTCTATCACTAATTAAAAATGTAGATGATTACCTAGAATAATGGATAAATGACTATTTAATGTGCCTATAATTTAAGACTGAAATCTTTAGTTATTTTAAGATTTTAAGCGATGTTTATATTCATTTGATTGAAGACTAATCGAAAACTGACGTCAGCCCAACTAGCAAAATTCTTGTGTCCTTGCGTGCCTCCGTTAACACGGAAGCACTTGTCGGAGGTGACACCCAACCAGGTTGTTGATATATGTTGTGTAATTATTTGTTAATCACTACAGAGTTACCTCGGGAGTGTTAATTATGCACGATTATAGTAAATGAGTGTGCCAGGCCGAGTCCGACTTGAGCGTATATGCGTCGGCGACGTTTGCCACTCGTCTTTGCCTTGCGCTGTTCAAATGACTTCTGCTGTTCTCAAACTCTGTGAGGCTCCACTTATAACCGTTAGAATGTCTCATTTCAAGTCGCCCTGAAACGGCTCCAGCACGGTAGCACAGATTAAGAAATCTTAATTAAGATTTTTGTAGATTCTCCTTCATAAGACCTTGCCTCATATTTTCGTTGCGTTTTGTTGTACAAAAAGAGTCTCCCCCCCCCCTTTTTTTTTCTCTCTCATGGCGGAGTTTCTAAGACATCACTGGTGCCTAAATGAGCGAGGCGTGCGTGTGCTTGCGCGCGTGCGTGTTGTCACAGAGTGACAGTGAGAGAGCGGCAACGTGAAGCTTATACATCAGTGAAGGATTTCAGGTTCTCCGTGCTTCGTCTGTCTCGGAGCATTTAAGTCGATATGTCCTCTCCTCATCCCCCCTTGTTGCCACCGCAATTTCCCCAGTTGCTCGTCATACTTAAACTTCTCCTCTCATTTGCATTATAAATATCTCACCTGAGAGAACGTGAACGTTTGCTTACCCCGTTAGAGCTCACTCGCTCATGATTGGAACCACGCATTGTGAGTTATCGATGTCAAGGTAGATTTTTGGATATAACTTGCCTATTCTATGAGCGATCATTAGAGTGCGCTTTACTGAAATATTAAATTTGGAGTATATAGAGCTGAGGTAGCAAAATACCCAGAATCTGTATTTACGTAGATGTACACATAGGGATTAAATGTAAAAAAGCATTAGAAAAAATGATACTCAAGCAAAGTTGAGAAAAAAATCTACGTTGTTATTTGTTATACAGGTTTAAGCAAAAATAATCGTACGTATTTGTAGGTTAAATAAAAGGCAAATAAAGTCAAGAAAGTACACATAATGCCATTATGTTACATTATATTTTAAAAAGTAAAACAGTGCTGAATATATAAAAGTACTTTTTTGTTTCATTTATTCGCCTTTTTTTAACCTACAAATGTGTCAGATCATTTTGCCTGACCCTTTATCTTACATCCCATAAATAATCATCAGTAAGTCATCATTATAATGTTGCATTGTATAACGTGTAAAGAAAAGCTTTTACGTAACTCCTCGCAGACAGACCTAGTTTGTTAGTTCAGTCCACGTGCGTTTCACTTCGGCTTACAGCAAAATGGTAATTACTCTGAAAGTAGCGCATAGCAGCTCAGCGAGAGTTTATACAGCCGCTGCTCTCACTGCTTTCAACATCTGCTTCTTTCAGTGATCCCCGCAACAGGGCCTGGGGAAAGCCGGCGCTAATTACTAATAAAACTAGCTAAGCTTATTGCGGTGAATTATTAACGCTTTATCTGAAGTGGACCAGGAATTGCTCCTGAGGCTAAACAGCTTTGAGGCACAAGGCGGATCACAGTTCATTGCTGCATCTGGATTAGCACTTAGCGCGTACTTAACTATATGATAAGCTTGATTTATTGTTGGCCGCCATTACATGTCAAGGTTCATAGGCACGCAACATCAAAGAATTTTACTGTTACTTTACGACCGAGTGAGGTGTTGAGATTGTTTTCGCGACTTGACGTGGTTTTTGGAACGGGAATCTCACATGAGAGGGAGTCATGATGGACTGTTTATCACTACAGCTGTGATACAGACGTCGCGGCTGAGTGCTGAGGATAATCGGAGCCGATTATACATCCGAGTGATGCACACGGCAACATCACGACTACTTTTAAGTAACAGTTGGACTAGCGCCTTTTTGCTAGCATCCAGCGGAAGCCTCATTCCTCTCAAATCATCACTTTTTAACATGTTCGTTCAATCGTTAGCATTTTATCTTCATGTGAAAAAAATATAAAAACTGCCAAACAATCAAGGATGATTTATATATTTAATGTGAAATTAGGCTCCACCTACACAAATGCTAGCAAACATTGCTGTTAGCCACAGATTGGAGCCATTAGCGTGACAAGCTAACTAGCCAAAACATCGTCCAACATGCTAACATAGTCAAGTCAATTAGCTTCATTTTGCATTTCTGGGATACTTTGTGTTGGAAAGCCTACTTAATTATTTTGTAGTGTGTGAAGTGAACTCATCGTCCAACTTGCTTCGCAAAAGTGAAACCGTAAAACAAGCTTCATTTTTCAGTAGACAAACTGAATGTTTTATTTTTGTGGTTATTATTAAATTAAATTTTTTTTCTTATTCAACTTGATTCTGGGAAGAAACGGGGCAAATAAATACACAATATGTAATTTTCTTTGTTTAATGTCTATTTGCATAATTGTTGATTAGCGTCACTTGTGTGTGTTGTGTTTTCTCCAAAGGCCGCATGCAGCAAAGTACGCGCGGGAGCCACAGAGCTGATGGAGTGGGGGGACGGCACGCACAAACTGTCGTCTCCCACGGGCGCCAGTCCTCGGATCCTCAACCCCTTGCGTTTGTTCGCCAGGGCCTCCCCTGGGTTCAAGAGCGACGTGCGGGAAATGTCCTACATACAGAACATGGAGGACTTCTGGGACTGGTTATCTAACCAGACAGATGTTCAGGATCCGCAGGCCAGAACTAAACGCAGGCCCATCGTCAAGACCGGCAAGTTCAAAAAGATGTTCGGGTGGGGCGACTTCCACTCCAACATCAAGACGGTCAAACTCAACCTGCTGATCACGGGAAAGATCGTGGACCACGGCAACGGCACCTTTAGCGTTTACTTCCGCCACAACTCCACCGGCCTGGGCAACGTGTCGGTGAGCCTGGTGCCGCCGTCCAAGGTGGTGGAGTTCGAGGTGGCCCAGCAGTCCACGCTGGAGACCAAAGACACCAAGTCCTTCAACTGCCGCATTGAGTACGAGAAGACGGACCGCAACAAGAAGACGGCGCTGTGCAGCTTCGATCCGTCCAAGGTTTGCTATCAGGAGCAGACGCAGAGTCACGTGTCCTGGCTCTGCTCCAAGCCCTTCAAGGTCATATGCATCTATATCGCCTTCTACAGCGTGGACTATAAACTGGTGCAGAAGGTCTGCCCTGACTACAACTACCACAGTGACACACCGTATTCCTCCACGGGATGATGTGTGTGTGTTTGTGCGTGCGTGCGTGCGTGCACTTTTGTTTGACCTTCAAGTCATGCTTGTCAGCCTCTAAGCCAGAGGTGTCCAAACATTTTCCTCTGTGGGTCGCATACAGAAAAATTGAAGGTTGCAAGCACCACTGTCAAATTCTTCACTTTTATTTATCAAACACACTGAAAACAATCTATTGTTTTTATATTATACGTATTTAAAAAAAAAAATGCTACACTACAGCTTTCTGTTGAAGACCCTGTAAAGTGAATTTAGACATTTGTTTCGAAACATACTATAAATGTTTGAAACTAATCGCTGAAAGACTCACCATGAACACGTTAAACAGTTTTCACCATTCCAGTTTTCCCGATTTATTTATTTAGTTATTTATTTTGGGGGGGGGGGGGGGTCTTTGACTGAAATGGCACTGAGTGACACCCTTGAGCGTCCACAATGAGTCCCCCTCTCCTGCCATCAGAATGTGAGCACTTTTGTTCACATCAGAGGTTCACCGGTGAAATTTCAGTTTACTTTGTGTCACAGGAAAAATGTGACCCTAATAGACAATAGATGTGAATTTTGAAAGATGAAAGATTAAATTGAATGAAAAGAATTCATTCAATTTGAATGCAACCAGGTTTGTGGATGACCTTTCTGCTCTTAATTGTCACATTGTTCATTCATTTTGGTGAATACAATTAACCAAGAAGAATACATCCATTTTTTTTTAGGTACATTAGCTAGCTAGTCATTTAGCTAGCTAGCTATGCCTCCACCCTGAAAAATGCATCTTCCCTCCATGCTACAATTTACAGACTGGCATAGTGTTGTTATTAAAATTCCAATTGAGGAAGTGAAGCCTCAGACAAACTGTCTTACCTTCTGCCATCGGAGAGAAGCCCCGGACGCCTGTTAGCTTGTCAGCTAGCTAGTGTCTCTGGTTACTATGACCATATTTAGCAGGGTGTGGTTTCACACATTAAGCGAACACAAACTCGCGCTTGAGATATTTTTCATGACTGAGAAGGCTCTTTTTTTTCTTTTCTTTTTTTTAATAGAAATGCTTTGTCAAATGTTTAACCATTCATATTTGACAGTGTTGGTAACTAACTACACAACTCTGTGTTGTGTCAAATTGACATGAATTTTCACTTTACAGGGACTTTAATGTGACATTGGTACCTTCGAGGAAACAATTCGACCTCAAAACGGAATTCTTGATTGCTATTCACTGTTCTGAAGAGAAATTTGGTCACTATCGTAGTTGTAAATATTTTATTTATGTATATAGAAAAGCTCTCTCTAAAGACAACGTATTATTAGTTGTTGAAGTTGTGGGCAGGGGTGTTGCAACCTGACTTTTTCAACTCCATCATTTTCACATCCCTTATTTATTTATTTATTTATTAGTTAAAGTCATAGTGGGGGCCATAGTTTGGACACCCTTGCTCCGAGCAATTCCTCCGCTTCCACACTCCTAAATTGCTGAGCAGAAACTACTTTCATACGCATACTTTGTGAACTCATTTACTACCATTGACGGCTAAAGACGTCAATGATCCATTTTTTTTTTTTTTTTACACGTGAGTTTAGCACTGCTAATTAGGATGTTGTCCAGATGTTGTGTTGAAGGCGAGGCCAAAGGCAGGTGGAGGTGGAGGTGGAGGTGGAGGTGCGTACCACTTCCAACATTGTCAAACTACACTGACATGCATAACATTTATCACAAGGTGTTATTATTTTACATTTAAAAATAAGCAAATTTTACAGCTGTTTAGCACAAAGGAGTTGTGAATAATCAATGCACCCTGTGAACCAGTATTCAATCCTTCCCTCTTATCACGACGTGTATTGATGGACCGAGGCTAATATTAAGCGCTACTCACAAAAAGGAGCCGAGAGGAATCGTTAATCATTAGCATATGTCGCTCTGCCCGCTTGCTAAATGTCTAATTGTGCTCTCATTCTTTACCATCATCATCACTGTGCACTACAAGCATTCTGTTTGCCGGATGAACATGAAGGCATCGTGCTGCGTTCAAGTGTGAGTGTGACAGACAATTATTTACATTTGACGTCCTCTGAACGGGCTTTATTTCAACAACTTTAAATGTTTGAGGGGGAAAAAAATACAAAGATGGTGGGGAGGGCGTGACTGGAAATTTAATGAGGGAATACACGCGCACAAATGTACATTAGGCCAAATTGACACTTGTTTTGGTATCAAACCTGGTCTTGTAGTGAAGTGTGTCATGTGCTTTGACTGTTAAAACAGTCCGAGGTCACACGTAGAATTTTGGTTTGTCTGTATTTCATGTCTTTTTCCTACATCAGCTGTACAGTCAAAGAAAAATCCTTGTATTATAAGAAAATAGCTCATTCTGAGTTGTTCTTGGAAGTTCCTCCTCTTTCTGTGTAAATTCTGTGTATGAAAGTGTCTAAAAACGAAACCTTATGGCTTCACATTTGAAGTCGCACATTTGAAAGAGAAATATTGTACATCTAAGTGGGACTGTTCCTCTTACGGTAATTCTGGTGTTTGTAGATATATGTCCAATGTACCTATTTGACTTCCTGGTTGCTTTTTTTGGGGGGGCGGACAGTCTAAAACGCTTAGTGCAAAAAAACTTAAAGGAGATGGCAAGTTAAAAAAAAAAAAGTCTTTACATTTGTTCTATGTGCCCCCCTTCATGATGTTTTTTTATTGCATTTGTGGAATATGAATTTAGAAAAAAAATCCTCCTGTTTTTATCCATCTCATGAGGGCGGCCATTTTGCTTTGCTATTGACTGAAAATGACATCACACAGCCTAAAAAAAAAAAAAAAAAAGATTTTTCTGCTTATATCAAAATGATTGCCTCGATATTTACAATTTTCTGGATGTTAAGAGTTTTCCTCATTATGCAATTCATTAGTGAGCGTCAATGGAGAAGAGAAGGCTTAAGGTCCATCAAATGCGTTTTAATTTTTCGGCAGTTGAAGTGGGCATTAAGAAACGCAGTAATTTTAATTTAGATTGATCGCAGATTTCAAGCAACAAAACCTTTTGTTTGGAGAGGAAAACTCTTAACATCCACAAAATTTGGGGCAACAGTTTTAATATTTTTAGAGGTTGTAGTGGGCATGAGTAGAGATGAGCGTGTATATTTTGGAGATGATTATTCATAATTTTTTAGACAAAGTGACATTAAGCTTTGAAAAGGCATAACGTCCATAAAATCCAAAATATTGGGGTAGTTGTTTTAATATATCCAGAGGTCAAAGTGGCCGTGTGTAGAGATGTGCACATGAATTAGGGTGACCGTTTTCATACAATATGCAACATTAAACTCATTCACAACCAGCCGAGTGGGGAAAAAAAAGAAGGAATTTTGACGTCTTTAGCCGTCAATGGCACTAAACGAGTTAAATATTTTTACATTAAGCGCTTTAGACGGTCTCCTTTTTTTTCTTCTAAAGTTTGTTACAAAGGAGCCCTGTACTGTGTATATTCTAAGTACAATTTTTTTGGGGTGGGTTACTTTAATAGCCAAGCATTCAATCGTCAACTCCCGGCATTAAAGTTGATTTAAACTTCACAAGAGTTTGTCTGCTTTCACATTCGTCGCCTATATTTTTGTTCATTTATTTATTTTATTCCCACAAGGACGTCTCGGCAGAATAAGCAGCGTTTTCACAAATGCATTTTAGTGAAGCTTCTTAATAGCCAATACATCTGTGTCCGCAGGCGTGTGTGATACCAGAGGTACACCTCGGAGCACATCCATTCTACTGGGGCCGAGGGCGACAGGCTTCTTTTCATTGGCTTCCATTACTCTTATCTGATCAGGGCCAGGTATCCTCTCCTGCGCCATCAAGACGCTCTCAGGTCGCCCTGACCGACAGGGCCCGCATCCTTCCATCGCCACGCTTTTATCACTCACTTTAACAGTACGGGACATCACTCCCAACATGAAGGCTAATTTTCCAGTGTCGTACTTTACTTACAAAGAATATATATAAACAGTCGCCATCAAAAGCTTGGAGGGATTGTGCTTGCATCAAGTGGTGGAATTTCAATTTAATTTATGAGAAACACTAATTTATGGAGGTAGAAGTGCCTCTCAAAAATGATTTATGTTATAAAAAAAAAAACTCATTAAATTTGAAAAGTGCAACTTAAACAGACGGATTACTTGGAAAAATACTTTTCAGGGATTTTACACTTTCTATATTCTTATTTCTCAAGATTATTAAAATTGAGTTTTTGTTCACTTTGAGGAAAAATATTTTATAATTTAAATATACAATAAATTACAACTTTATTTATACTGCACATTTTACAACAGCTGCAACAAGAACAAAGTAATTTAAATATAACATAAAACGTAACGAAAAGGCCTCACTGCCCTCTTCAAATGACAAGTAAAAAAAACTTTTTACCGCCTTAAATGTTTTCAAACCCGTTACTCAATTTTGACCTTTGACCTATACAATAGAATTGGAAAATAACGATAGTCAACTGAAATAATGTGGTTGCACAAGTGTGTGCATACAACTGGGGATGTGATTCACCCGAAATAAAGTTAAGTTAAATAAAGTTACGGCCAGCCCTGGTTGTTCTAGTAGGCTTTTCTTGACAATTTTGCCTTCTGCGATATGTTTGCACAAGTCAGTATGGTATTGATTTAGTCTCGTGCACTTATATAGCCCTTTACCCTGATGTGACTAAACACGGACACCCAAAATAAGAACTTATTTGTATGTTGTAGCGCAGGTCAAACGAAAAGATACCATCAAAGTGAGCATTAGCTTTCTAAAAGTCGAAATTTATTTTAATGCATGACATGTAGGCGACTTCACGACAGGATGTGGGGACTTGCCTGCTCCAGGAAATAGCTTTTTACATTTGCAGCGGACGCATACGTGTGTGGCGGTTTATCACAAAACAGCACCTGGGAACCACAGTCGAATCCCTTGAACCATTTCTGTAGTGTGTAATGAGTCACTTCCTCCTTGAACGAGACGTGTCCAATGACCATACACTCCAGTCTCGAGCTTAAAGCTTTGGAGGACAACTTCATTAGATTTTACAGTGGTCTGAAAATTCATTAACACATTTGTAAAGCTTTGGAACGCCTTTGGAGAAATCTCATGCTGGAGCCAGTCAGATGATGATGAAAGGTGAAGTAGGATTTAATGGCATCCTTTAGAGGGGGCAGCAGGTGCACACATCTCTGGCTTGCCATCCACTTTGAAGACTTCGTTAATTTTAACGTCATGGGGCGCTTTGGTCGGCGTACATTTGAAGACAACCAGTCATCAGCTCCAATTTGTACAGGAGAAAACATGTCCTTCAAAGGGGCTCTAAATTTAAAAAGAACAAAAAAAAACAAAAAAAAAAAACAGGACATGAGAGTGTTGGAAAATGTTTTATTTGCTTAACGGCAGCCATTTGTGCGGACAATTTCCATCTCGCTGCTTCCAAACATACATTTAAACATGTTGACACGACGCAGAACGATGCTGCCCTCTTATTGTACAAACGCTCCTGGTGTGTTTGTCACGTCCACGCTACGATGCACCGAAACAAAAAAAAAAAAAAAAAAAAAAAAAAGGACAAGCTCTCATTCTGAACAAAGAATGACATCGCCGGCTGAAGTGATGCGCAGCATCCTACACGTCTCCAAGCATGTAAAGAGGACCGTTTGTTTTGTACATGACCAATTCTTTTAATTCTGCACCGTCAGAAAATACATTTAAAATTAAAAAAAAAAAAAAAAAAAAAAGGTTCTTGGACACGTTCCTCAACAATAACATGACCATGCATTAGTCTTTCCACTTTGACTTAACCACAATATCATGAGAATATATATTTGTATGTTGGCAATACTAAAAGTCTTCTTCCAATTGATTTGAAGCTGGTTCACAGACATGAGCGGAATATGTCGTTTAGATGTGAGCCTGGTTAAATACATGTCAATACTTCCATTGTTTCATACATGAGGGTCAAAGACTTGAAATTGACAAAGGGTCTTCCTAAACGGGTTTTGTACGTCCTTTTTTTTTTAATTTTAGTCCCCACACAGACGCAACACAACAGACGTCCTGAACAATGGTCTTCTGAGGATGCTTCAGCTGTCATTTACATAGAAATGGTGCCATCAATATGGGGCATACACATCTTTTAAAAAGTGTTAAGAACTGACCTTGCACTGAAAGTGTTCATGCTCTTTAATGTCTGGTCACAAAACGGGCTAAACATTACAAATATATAATATTTCCCATTTACTTCAACCTTTTGTTACGTTCCTATCGAACTCCATATGAAAACGACTATTGAAGGGAACTAGTGCAACCTGGAGGAGGCCTGGTCTTTGTGACAAGGCAGGCACATAGTAAAATAGACAAAATGAACTCCGGAGCGACTCCAGAGCAATGGCAGACATATTAAGGCCATTTTGAAGAATTACAGGAAAGAAAAGAGAGAGAGAGAGAAAAAAAAAAAAAAAAAAAAAAATCAACAGTAGCAGACAGCTTGACTTGCTACCCACCCTGAACACCAAACAGTCGGGGCAACAAAGCAAGACCGTCTTTTTTCCCCCCATTTTTCTTTTTGTCCCCCCTCCCCCGAGTCCATTGTGCCAGCCTCCCCAACATCCATGATGAGAAGGGCCACTCTTCTCTATTCAAGTGTGTTCCGTTTTGGTGGAATTCAAAAAGAGTGGCATCCTCACTACTAGTCTTTTCCTCTGCAGAGCCAGCGAGTCCCGGGCCGTCACGACTGTTTTAGACGCTTCCGGGGAGGACCGAAGGGCGGGCACTGCGCCGAGGCCAGGGCGCGGAATGCCTCGGCCACCAAGTGAGGGTGCGACTGGATCATTGACTTCCAGCCCGCGGTCTCCATTATGTCTGTCGCGTGGCTGCCGGCACAAACACAGTCGGCTTAATGCACAGACATTAAAAATCAATGAACAGAAATGACATGCTGAAGCAAATAAACGGTTTGGGATTTGAAATGAAATATTTCTATTTATTTTTATTCTGCCCCATTTCCAGAGTAAGAAATGTCAAAATGTATGCAACAATTCCGACAAATATTTACAGCCTGTAAACGCAAGGCCGGTTTAAAGACCAAACGAAGCGGGACGAGTACATTGTACGCTGCCGTAACACTGACGGATTAGAAAAGAGCCATTAAGTTTATGGATGGCAGGATATACTAAATTATTTCTTTCCGGAATCCCATCGTAGTTCTGGCCTCGTGAGATGTCTGTAAACAAAACGCAGCCTAGTTTCAAGGTGCCACGAAAACACAAGAACATTCATTGGAAAGGCAAACTTGCCGACCACTCTCTGCCCATACACAAAAGGCTCCATTTGCAGGGTTTCTCCAGGTACGAATCTATTAATAACTTAGACACAATGATACGACGCCTCAAAGTGAAAAGGTAAATAGTGCGCCATCCGCCAGGGCTAAAACAATGAATTCTAATGCATCTGCGAGGGGCGCAGATAAGAGTGTGTTATTCATCTTGTGTCACATATCAGCTAATTACATACTTGCTATTCCAGTTCTTTCCATCTTTACAGCCCAGCTGTCTGAGGACACTGCACCTATGGCAAGGAGATAAAAAGGTAAGCATTCAGGGATGGTAAACAGAAATGGCAGCAGAAATTCATCACGGGAGTTTTTTTTTTTTTTACCCTCTCCCTCCTTTTTTTTTTTCCAAAGATACTTGCCTGTTGATAAAATCTATGGCTTGTGCTTTGAGCTGCTCGGCACTGTGCAAGTCTGCGAGGATGAGGGTGTCGGCCACATTCTCCACCGAGAGGCTGTTGCACAGGGCCTCTTCACACATGACTTTTAGACGCTCCAGAGCGTACTGGAAGCAGACAAGAGAAGAGGTTTGAGAACCAATCTGGTGTAAATAGCGCTCAGCGCTATTTCTGTTGGAAACGGCAGGTAATGAGATTCATAAACAAGTGCAAAACAAAAAGAAACAAAATAAAAATAACAGACACTTGACAGTTTGTGCAAGTGTAAATTGTTTTTTTTGGTGCTCACTTTGTCTGCAGCTGCCAGCAGGTTGTCTGCCATCTTCTCCAGGTTTGGGGCCTTCCCTGTGTAGATGAAGCCCATCATTTCCTTGAAGACGTCGGGGTCCACGTCGCTTATATCGACACGGTTCTGGGAGGAGGACAACGGGGTTTTTAAAAGACGGCAAAATAAAAAATAAAAATTCTAAATACAGTCGTGAGTCACTTTCTACCTTTTTACTCTCTTCCATTTCATGCTCAAACATCGCATTGAAGACGGGCGACCTTGCTGTGAAGAACGCAGATCCAAGAGGGATAAATATAACAGCAGTCAACAAAAACCTTCTTTACCAGCATACAGCACTTGTCAATGTGTTAAATCAGAGTAAGTGCTGTGTCGTCTACTTTCTCCCCCCCCCCATCTGACCACAGCAGCTGCTGCCACCATGTCGAATGGGCACAGGCTGGAATAGTCAGCGAGGCTTTCTGTCTCCTGGATCACAGACGCTCGGGTCAAGCAGGGTAGTCAGGTGGATTAGCACCTTTTGCAGAAGCAGACGGCTTCAAACCTGCCAGGAGGTACGGCCCCTTGGTAGCCTTTCAAGGTGCTTACGGCTCTGTGAGGGAGGCCATTCACAAGAGGCATGACATGTCTCACAAAGGCCATTTTCAGCACTTCTCTGTCATGGGTGCTTGTTAAATGCCCTCAGACTGACATTTAGAACGCAGGATAAATCATGACTCCCTAATGGATTTGCAGGGAGGAAGCGTCTTCATGTCAAGGTACTGCAATTACATTAAAAGCCACATTCCTAATGGTAACTTCGTAACAGGCGCGTTCTAATAAAACGGTTTGGGCTAAAGCGATGCAAAGTGCGAACTCAAGTCCTTCATACCTGCCAGGATGGATTTGTGGGCTTTGAACTCCTGCCCTCCCACGTAGAGGCTGCAGTCTGTGAAGCGTGAACACTCCCAAAGGTTGCCCAGGTCATCAGACAGCTGACACTCGGGTACCTTCAGCATGTTCATGTTGGACTGGCCAGAAATGTTCACGGAGTCTTGGACAACACTCACCTGCTCAGAAGACAACAAATTAGGACTGGGTGGATTAAAAACCTATCACGATATAAGGAATTCATATCAGTCAAATAGGGAAGGAAATAAATTTGGTTTGCGTGTGTGTGTGAGAGACGCACAACAAAATGTTTCCTTTGTCATAATTGCAGAGGAATTAGTTGGCTGTAAAGGCTCAAGTTGAACACTTACCTCACAGAAAAGCGTCAGTTTGTCATCAGGCAGAAGTCCGTTGGCTTCATCCAGGAGGAAATCTCTCCTGATAAACTTTTTGAAGCCCCAGTCTTTGCCTTGGACAAACCTGTAGGCTCTTTGGCTTTCTGCAACAAAAAGGGGGGAATAAAAATCGTTTCAAGACATTTTCAAATGTCTCCAAGTGTCAGAGGAACATGCGCGCGATGACTTACCCATCGCTTTTGTCTCCTCTCGTTTAGCGTTCAACAAGGAAAACTTGAATTTTGCTCTGACTTCACTTTTTGGACAACTAACAAGAAGTAAATATAATGACAGATAATCTTTGCTTTCATCATCAAGTCCCTTTGGATTGACTCGCAGACACCTGTCAAGGAAACCAAAGCCATCAGTAAAAGGAGTCGGGCACGTTCAATTACTTTTGTCAGAACAACGGTGTGCCAAGCCTTCAGGGATTTGCCTCCTTGCTTATATGACAGATTGATTAATTACAATGCAGGTGCAAAAGACATGGTTTAGTGGCATATACACCATTAAATATAGCTCATTGGTGAAAATGAATCACTGACCACTTCATCTTGTCGTTAGGGCCAGAGGAGAAGGTTGAGCTCTTCAGCACTTCCCCCATTTCTTCTCTGCAAAAGCTAAAGTTGTTGATGGTCCACATATAGGAAAACTTGACAACCTTGACCTTGGCGCCAAAAGAAGAAACAAGAGGTGTATTTCATAGAAAGGATTCGGCAGCGAAAGCGAGATTATGTTCCAAGCTATCGGAAAGTGATGACAAGGCTTCCGTGGAGAAAACAGAAGTGAAGTGCTGATTGCTCCAACCTGTGTATAACACCAGCTCTCTGCCACAGGTCCACTTGACATCTCCCCAGGAGGAGGGGGGGTGGGAACCCGTGACATCACCGCTTTGGAGGGAGCACTCGTGGCTCGAAAGCACTAGGCAGTGCAAAACGAAAACTTTAAAAATTAGAAATCTTTTTTTTTTTTTTCTTTACAGAACATATGAAAACAAGTGAGTGTTTTGTCGTGGAAAATGACTCTTCTGTCCAAACACGGATATAAACACAAATCATAAATTAACATTTTAAAATGTTCAAAAATATAATAAAATGAGCCATCAAACTGCTTGTTTAAGCTGATCCATTTCTCATCAAGAAATAACGTCGCAAGTCCCAACTCATCTCTCCAGCTCTCGCAATATTCGCAACTTGAAAACACATAACTTGGGTCAAGCCTTTCCAACTTATAAATAAATCACTACTTTGGCAGGAACTCAATTAAGCGCATGTTGGCACAGCTCAGGACGACACGTCCAGCTTCTCACGTGGGTCCCATTGGAAAATTAAAATTATTGCTCTATGGAGTTGACGCCACAGTTAGCAGAGCATATGATGACCAAGGAAGGATCGTTTGTTAAGTGTATATTTTGCGACTGCTACTGGTGTGATACCTTAATCTCCCTCACAGGACTGATCTAACAGGTTGTCTTTGTTTGCAGGAGACAATCCAACGTAGTGGTAATAATAGTACTCGCCAACCCTTGTGAATGCAAATATAAAATTTGCAAGCATCTCCAAACTTTGGTTAGAATTTGTTGTACAGTGTTGCAGCAACAGCAGTGCATTACAGTCAAATCTAACGAATGTTAACGAAAAGACTCACCTCTTAGCAGTTTTAAGTATATAAAAGGTGATATAGATCTAATATTTCACGGGATACTTCATGGTCCCATCTTCATGTTCCAACCTACGAGCAAAACAGAGCAGAGGACTTGGAAATCACCTCACGTGTCAAATTCAGAATAATTAAGATATTTTAACAATGCAGCTCAATTATGATATATATATTTTTTTTGCCCGTATGCGACATCTAATTTTTTTCATGCAGTGTGGACAGTAAAATTCTGAGTATTTCCCATCCAACCTGGGCCTGTATGAGGATATATATCGGGTATGAGTGCGAGGCATCTGCAGTATGAACGCTCATCCATACACAGACCTATGCGTCATCAAAAGCCCAATATGTGCTCCTACGGACGGGGTAGTGCGTGGCAGGGAGACATCTGACAATCATCCGTGAATCTACAACGTGGTTTAGGGTAAGAGCGTGGTCTTTACATTTGATTTGAATTTAATCTAATTTAAAACATGTAGCATAAATTTAGCATGAGGTGATGGCAGTGATTCAGCCACAAAGGTTCATTTAATATGTGCGGTATTAACGCAACGTCATCTTTAGTGGATGTCTCCAAAATGAGGGGATTGAGTAGCGTTTCTCATTTCCCCAAAATATTTCCAGTTTCTCCGGCCTGCCTACACCGGCGATACACGATGGAAAAAAAGATGAGCCCGTACAAGCGGGATCACATTTACTTTCATAAAGTGTGCCACGTGACGTCATTTTTATGGTGCACGTCACTGGACGTCATATTTTGTGCGCATGCTTGACACATGGCAACGCATTGCGTTCACATTAGAAGTCGCATGTTTTGTAATGTGAACAAGTACATAATCAGATTAGATTTAACAAAAGATCCAAATTGGGCATTGCAGTGTGAATCTAGTCTTAGATAGAGCTTGAACATCACTTGTACATGTACGCATGTACCTTTTAAAAATAAATGTGTAATCAGTCGTTATCTTTAATTTATGCTTAGTTAGTTCAGGCTGCATAATAATTGACGTTCCATTTATTTGTATGAAATGCAGGTGAATCTACTGGTAAAAGTGAGAGTATAAAAAACACTCATCTGGATAGGTTTGGACAAGATTAAGTATGGTTTAGATTCCATCTTGTTGCTTTGCATTCAAATGGCAATGATGCAACTAAGATTTAGCTTGTTTGTATAGTACGAAGACATATTTTGCCAACATAGAATAACCCAAACCCAATAAGGAATTGTAGATAAAGGATGGTTAATTGATCAATTCTTTTTCACATCATAAGAGACATTCCATCAGGTGTCAACCTCGTTTTCAATCAATATTGCCCTACGAATGCAATATCAAAAACGCCCTTAAAAGACGACAGCTTATTTAAAAAAAGAAAGTTATTCTAATTAACTCACACAAAGACGAGCAAGTCTACCAACGAGCCCGATCGTACGTAATCTAAACTAGCACTTAAGTTCTCTCCAGCAAGGATAATGTTGCATTCTCGTTAGCCTTCGACCGCAAATATGGCTAACAACAATCGGCTAGCTTGACACAAACATTTACAACATATTTGCCTTCACGTTAACACGTACGCGTCGACATCGATATCGTTGTCGTGCAGCAAGCCGACAAAGGGACTGTGTATAAAACTGACTCGGGTTTTCTTTACATAGCGTAAAACAAAGGGCCTATGCAGCTCTTTTGACAGAATGCTAGCCGAGCGAGCTAACGTAAGCCCTCACGTTTTGCTTCATTATGCTGCCAGGAAAACAACGTCGGCTAACTAGCAGTTAGCCCGAGCTAACATGTACATCGACTGCCAAAAAAGTTGGAAAATCCATCTTGACGGCGTACCTTTCAATTTCATACTTCCGTATGTATCGAGTAAGATATGTCGCTTAGTGTCACGGGCGCTCCTGTCACCATCCGTCACTTTGGACTCTTTTTCAGTAAGACTCTTCACTAGGTTTCTTTGTCTAATTTATATCTGAGCTAGCTTACTGTGTCCGGCAGATCTGGTTGCTAGCTTAGCAGGCTAGGCGCTGTCTATTGCGCACGCGCGATTTTAGAGCCTGCCAAACATGTCAACATACGAGTAGCATTTGTATTTATGATTATTAATTTTAATTCCATTTACCACAAAAATATAACTAGGTACTGCAATTTTTTTTCGTTTAATTTGTGTCCGTCCTTTGCCATGCCTATTTTTATTTTGTTTTTAAATCGAAATAAAACGGCTTCATTGGGACAAACTATGTATAAAAAGCATAGCATGAGTTCGGTCGCATACCTCGGTGAGCTTGTGAGAGGTGCTGATGTAAGTTTTTCTCCAGGTTATCCCTCTCAACACACGTTGTCCACATCGTCACCAAAGGTTTGCTTCACGTCAAACCTTAACATGACTACAAAGGTGCACATTCCCTTCGAAAAGTTCTCGACATTACATAGTATCTTGAACTGTCAAAAGTTCTACTGATACTAACCCACGCGTATAACAAAATACATTTTTTGATCAATCAAATTATTTCTTATTTACATTCATAGTGTTTTCTTCAGGTGACTGAGCATGGCTAGGAAATATCATATACATAACAAATAATAAGGATACAGACTCAATGAGAAAACCTCTTATTTGTCAATGTAGGTCAATGCACTTCGCAAATCAGATGATATGTCACTTCAAAACACTAAAAAAATAATCAATCAGGACCTCTGTTTAACCAACAAACTAAGGAGAACATTGATGTATCCTATAGTTTGTAACAAATGTCAGAGCTGTGAAGTGGGTCAAGTTTAGCTCGGGCAGTGGAACAAATAAACCTATAAACGATGTAACCATAATCTAATTGTAACTAAATATCCATCACCAGCCATTTATGGGAATAAGGAGAAAAGAATGATTTTACCCTATAAAAATAAACCAATGATGAAAGTTTGTTCTAACGCATCTTATTTAGAAATCAAGATAGTTGTCCAGCCTGAAGCCGACATATTTCTACAGGATTACTTAACAAACTCAATATGGATGGCGGATGGACAAAAATGCATGTTTACAAAGAGTTCTGTAATAAAAGCGATGATGAGCAATGATCGTGAGTCTATAATAAGGTCAGCATTTGAGCTGTGAAATTGCAGAGTGGGTAGTAACCATTTGGAATGCTAACTCCTTTATTTAGAACAATGTAGAATTAAACTCAACTACAGCCTGTGAGAATTGTTGACTGTTGGCTAAAATATAGTGAGTAGGGATTTTTTTTTTTCATTATATTACAAAATATCGGTCTGAATGTGCCAATGTGATCAAACTAACTATGCCAAAACCTGGACATGTGCTGGGTTATGACTGGGGGTAGGGCCACGTTAATTAATTGACTCACCTCAATCACTGGCAACCCACGCTATACCCGATGTATAATTTAAAAAGAAAAACTGCACTATTGCTATGAGAAGGATAAGATCCTCAATTGCTGGTTAGAACCCACTGAAGTCAAATTCTGCATCTTGGCTTACTTCATAAGGCCGAGTGGCCAACCAAGTAATTGGAAGGTTGTCAGTTTATCAGCCAGTGGCCACGTGTCCTTGATTCCTCTGGATAAGGAGTTTGGAACCTTGGAACAGACAGCATCAACAGCATACACATCCCTGCTGATAAGTCTTAAATTTGTGAACAAATGCTGTAACTAGTGCATGAAAGACATATAGCATGAAAACAAGAGAAATCTGGATTGACCATTTCAAATTTGAGGCACAGCGAAAGGTCAGTCACTTCGGCAGCATCAGGCGCAACAGTGGCTTGCTTCAAGCTCGAGAAGGTTAACCAGATAAAACAATGCTTCTTGGAAACCCAACAAATATAATGTAACATTGGGGTGTGTGGGTGTGTGGTCGTGTGCGTGTATGTGTTTTTAAATAAGGACGAACATAATAACGCCAATCCAAAACAGACTGAAACCAGGGAATTCTTTACACACAAATTAATGAGACAACGAGGCACTCATGGACATGAAACGAGTGGCTGGAGGAAGCTGCTTCGATGAAACAAGTCATGAAAGACAGACACAAGAAAACAAGACATTACAACAAACAAAACAAACTCTAAAACATAACAAAAGTCCACAAAAAAATAGCTGGTCCCATAGTATTTACTTAATAAAACAGTAATAATGCAATTAAACAGTTTGTGATTCATAATACATTGCTATATGAGTGGCTCAGTAAAATGCAGTCTTTTTAATTGTTTTTTGCAGAAAAGAAGAAAAAAACCCTATAAAATAACAAAAAAGACAGATTCTTGTTATATTGTCTGTCTACATGTGTTGATGCACCATTAGTGTTAAAATATATTTGCTATTTGTTAACCCATCTACGGCAAATTGCATTATGTGGGTTGTTTCAAATACTTATGGAAGCCTCTTTGTTTGATATTAACCTTAAGAGTAAACTAAGCGGGAGTGGAATTAAACAGCTTGAAGGGTTTGTTTTTAAGAATTGTTGTTTTGTATTTGCCAAACTGCTACTCATAGCAAAGAGTCGAGTAATCTTGGATTTCTGCTCACAAATAAAAAAAGACGCGTGTAGCAATCTGCACACGATAATACAGTACGTTCAATAATCAGCATCCCCGGCGAGTCTGGGGTTTTTAATTAAATGCTTTCTGTTTTTGTTATGTCATCAAATCAATATTGACTTTTAAACCACGCCATATGATGTCCGTGGCACCGTCGGGTCTTGTTATATTGCATTTTTGTAAAGTATTGATGGATTCTATAATTACAACATGATTGGGGTGGTATTAAGAGGTGTATAAAGTCCCCCACCGGAGGCTCAAGTAATAAATACACTTCCTGCCACTGTATTTCAAACCGGCTGCAAGACTCTGTAGTCCTTCACGGTCTAATAAGCGCTAGTCTAATACAAGAACTGGCGCAAAAATACAAACAGCTTTAGATTGAACCAAGGACTCGAAATGAGAGTGAAGACGTTGGTTCATCAAATTGTGGCTTCATACTTGTATGAAACATGTAAAAAAAAAAAAACTCTTGATATGTCATTTTGTGTGACAGATGAAAACCCCAACGAGTTAATTCTCATCCAGCCTTCGCATTGTCTTCCTGCGCGCTTCTGATGTTTCTCGTCTATCGCAAAACACAAAGCGGCTTGGGTTAAGCCATTCACTGAGACAAAACTCCATAATGGCTTCCTGTAGGCCTGCAATAACTAATTCCCCTTTAGATGGATGGACGCTATTCTGTCGAAATGAGTGATAAAAGTCTCCTACGGTCCAATCAGTCCACGTTCATACGGGTCCGTCTTGAATGTTTGTACAGTAAAGAAGATAAAACGCCTTCCAAAACAATTTGATCTTTGTTGCATATATTGCACATTTTTGATATGGACGCTCCTATCAGGTATCATAGGGATGATTCATTGACCTGTCTTGAAGTTGAGGGGCTGGAAGATAAGCCCCACTAGACAAGAAGATAGTGGGGATGCTTATCAGGGATTTGAATCTCTTTAATTTAAGGGCAAGGAGACTTTACTGCATATGTCAGCGGGCGAAATGCAGCGAGGCTCAGGATCGTATTTTGAATGCTTTTTAATATCAAAGTGGCATCTATGAAGTCAAGCTTGGCACCTCACACGTTTAAACCTTTTCAAATCTGGACATGAAAAAAACAAACGCTTTCAGTCCTTTTCATCGTACATGTGGCTGTTTTTACATTTGAGACCAGTGAGAATTACTGTGGCTACAACATTGACATGGAATCTATTTTAGTTTAATTAGAGGACCTTCAAATAGTATTAATGTCCTCCCTGGAAAGAATTCAACGGCCTTAGTGATGAAGACAGATCGAGACAAAAGTTATAAGGTAGGAGAAAAATGCCACCGTGACAAGATGAGCCCCGTTGACCTTATCAGAAACTGTTCATCGTGAGCTTGAGAGCAAAATTGAGTGCGACATATCGTCTAACTTCTTCTCTCCTGCGTTTTTGGAAATGAAGTCATAACATTTAACAAAGGAGTCTTCTGAAAAGATTCCAATTAAGTCTGATTTGGATCAAAGTGTTGTAATAAAATATATGCTAATGGGAAATATATGAAAAGTGGATGTATTTTAAAGACGTGAAATTAAATGTTGAGAATGTAATGCTCCAGACTTTATCCTCACGGGATATTCATAATTTTGGTAACTCGATGTGACGTACTTTATTCAATTTAAGTCAGGATCATTAATGCTAATTGGAAATCCATGTTAAGAACGCTTGTCGACCACTAGTTAAAAAATAAATCTCCACGGTTATAACCGTTGAAGTTTGTCAAAAATGCACAATTCAAGAACAAATGATTTGCTGTAGATGTTTTTTTTTTTTTATCTAAGCACCTGAATTATTTTTCCGGTGGATGACAAAATAAGATGGAAGGTGATGATAGTCGTCATGTTTATTTCAGATGTATTTTTATTTTTTTTTGCGGTGTAATGCCAATTCAGCTTGCCAAATGCCATCCAGTCGACTATTTTATATGAAGCTACCCAAATAATTTTGGTTAAGAGGCATACACATATGGACATCCAGTATTGTGTAATTTTGCTCACACTAGCACATACGGACAATTTTGTCTTCAATTAAACTTCTGTACATGTAACAGATGGTACGAAACAGCTGAGTCCCAACCCAAAAATAATTCAAGCTTCTTTTTTATTTGTGCCTTAACTTATCCAGATCCCGTCGCGATGATGACAAATGATCAAATGTGAATTTTGCTTTATGTACAAAATAACTATTATTAAATCAAATTTATTGGTCATATATAACAGTCTGAATAAAATATTTGGGCTATTTGAACCTTTATTTTTGTTGAAGCCCCCCATCTCTCAGGAAGGAAGTACAAACAAGTAACATTATAACAGACTATTACAGAATAGAAACAAAATGCACACTGATTGGTGTCCCAGTAAACACCGCCCCTGTTTGAATGTTATGTGATGTGACAATTCAAAGCAATGTGCCAAATATGTCCTGTATCATGATTTTATTGTTTGCTGCAAAATGAACAGTGAAAAGAGAGCAACAGCTTTGGTCTAATTAAATGCCAAACAAGATGAAATTGAACTTGTTGCCATTTTTTTCCCTTAACTTAGTGATTCCCTTGTTTCCCTTCCAACCAATCTTGGAGTTTTTTTTTTTTTTCCCCCAATGCTGACAGGGCTGATTGTGCAGCACGAAGCAGATGCTCTGTTGCCAGCATGGCCATGGCCAATTATTGCCATTCTTCATAGCTCATCTCTCACAGAGCAGTGAGTGAAATTACACACTAGATCTATTATTAATATGCCGCTTGGTATGAAAATGAGAGAGCAATTTAACCAATGAAAGAGTTTGATTATGAAATGGAGCATTACACTCTTGAACATTAACATATAATAATAAAACAAGAAACAAATGAAGCATTGCAAGCATGAAGTTTGCACTCAGAATGCAAAATGTAAAGGTTCCAAATGAGGCATGCTAAAATAAAAAAAATAATAACAGCCCATCCAGCCATCCATTTTCCATACGGCTTATATTATAAAATACATCTTTATTTATATAGCGCATTTCACGACAGCTGGTGCTGTAACAAGGCGCTTTCCATATGCTAAAATATAAATAAATATAAAATTGTAGAATTTTAACAGTTAATTAGTTATTAATTGAAAAGTTATTTTCATTGTTTTTTGTTTCTTTCTACAAATTGGATGGATGCTCTGACTGGCCAGAAATCAAGTTGTGTTCACTCCCACAACGACGCAAACGCCCATTTTATATGCAGCCGTCTGCGAAAACACCCCCAGAAAATTATTCTTTTTTTCCCGTGACATAGTGAGTTGTTGAATTCCCAGCAAAATGGCGTTGCTATGAGCAAGTCGCTCAATACAGTCCTCAACTATTTGTAAACAACGAAGCGTCTGTCATATTTGACGGAAGTTGAGGGAGCAAACAGAGGTAAGAATAAGACGTCAGGACTTGACGGCGACACAACTCATTTTCTCATGCAGCAGGCTGATGATAACCTGTCGTTCTTCTGGTCCGCTTCAACCTGCCAGGAGCTGCTGCTTTTTTGACAAGCTCCTGTCTTCTTCGGCCTTTCATCTGCACGCTGCACAAAAGAGAGTTTAGAAGTCTTTTATCTGTGCCTGGGGGTACAATTCCTTGTCAAGAGAGAAATTCATCCAATTAAGCCCGTGGTACGACACTTATGAAGCGCTCAGAACAGGAAGGGGTCCAAATGTTTTTCCATATTTCACTCCGCATAATTTGTGAGTCACCAAAAGCTTAAAACTGTACTCTTGAACTCAGCTTGTTTTGCCCAAGTGGATCTTGTTTTGTGGCCTAAAGGTGAGTAGGACGACAATCAAAAACGGGGTATCTGCTGTTAATTGCCAGTAAGAACGACAGGACATGGAAGAAAAACTCTGAAAAACCTCAGTATGTTTAAACCTTGAATGGGAGGTTACTTGAAATGCATCCAACTTCCCCTCAAACCACTTTCCTCTCTTGTATTCTCTCCTTGTACACTGCATTTGCAAAGCACATAGCGGTGCAGTGAAGAGATACCCAGCATGGATGCATTACTGAGAGACTGTCCGTGAGCAATTGCTGATTCCGCGAAGCGATAAAGACAGCCGGGCTTTCTGGAGGCTAGAAAAAAAAAAAGTGGCTGGCGAGAGGCATGTATAGCACATAGACTAGGAAGGTCACCAGCTGCCAAGGAAGGGCCAGACGATCTCCACAATGCCCTCTGTTTACTGCCTTCAACAACATTGGTCACATGTGGTGGAGGTTTGATGCGAGGCAAAAATGTGTGATGTGCTGCAAAAGTAAATAAATACAAAAATCATGACATTGTGATCTTGGCCTACACCCATCACTGCATGTGGATTGATTAGACGATAATCCTCCCTATCACCACCTTTGCATATGGTCGTTTTAAGGACGTGCTTATCTTTCGCCCGGCTAATTTCGCCACACTCCTTGATAATCACAATCCAATGCATTTGCATGTGTGATCAAATCAAGAAGTCACATTTACTTACGAGTTTTACTGTGGGACCTCAAGACACGATGAAGAGAATTCAGATATTTGATTTTAAAGAACGGTTGAAGATAATTGCTAAAAACCTGCAAAAGACTATGTAGAACCGGTACTTTAAGGAGACCGGTACGCAGCAGTGCAGAGTACCAGCACTTCTAACGTACCGGAACTTTTAACGACATACCGGTGTTCTGCCAAAATGTCTTACCCATGCCAATTGTCCCACCAGAGGCTAATTTGACAGCTAAAGTACTGCCGTGCAGTTTAAGATTGTTTTGTTTACATCCATACAGGTAGAACTTGAAAAAAAAAATCCCATAAATCAATACTTACACGCAGATGCAAGCAGGTAGGACGTCCTGACAATTTGATTTATAGAGCAAGTTTATGCATCGATATAAGCAGGTAGGACAATCTGACAGTTGAATTTACCCATTTAAAGTAGGTTTAAAAGATTACAAACATAACTTTTACTGGCAATATCAAACAAGTGTGGTATACACACTGCGTGAGTAATGTGGTCAACAGAAATAGACGTCAAAAGCATTATGAGGCAATGAAAATATCAAATAAGACCCAATGAAAACAAATATTAATCACACTATCGGCGTTGTGCGCATGCGCACTAGGCAATGGAAGGACGTCTCGACAGGTAGGTAAGAATTTCAGAACACCGGGACTTCACGTGAGCCCGCAGTAACCACTCTTGTTCTATTTCTCCCTTGCGCTTTGTGATACTCATACCACTCCTTCAGCAATTAAGGGACCTCAAAAACATTTTCTGCCTCTGTTCACGTTTTATTTGGTGCGTGCTGTCATTGAGACATGTCATGGAAGCTACATACATACTCATAGTGTCACGTACTTCAAAGCAACACGAAGACTTCCTGCCCCTAAAACCGCTCACATTTTCACTTTTTTGAAGGCTGATTTTATATTCTACACTGTTAACAACGCTCTTCTTGATGGGATGTCAAATTTACAAGACTTACTTTGATTAGTGTTTTTTTTTTTTTTTTTTTACTAGTTCATGATGGTTAACTTTTTGGATTTTCTGTTGTGGTGTCCATAAATGATGTGAGAGGTGCTTTTGTTGCATATAAACAGATACGGTACATGTCGGTTATTAAAATTAACCCAGTGTTTTTTTTAAATTTCTTTTAATAACCCTGCCAATTTTTTTAATTACAGCTAAGAATTGTTCAATAAATTGTATAATTAAAAAAGCTTTTTTGACAGTGACAGTTTTAACCACCTTATAGTTTTTTTCAAGCTGGCTAGGCCAAATTTTTGTTAACGTTGATTTTGATTCCATCATCCTTTTCATCAATTTCCTTGAGATGAGGAATAAATTCCAATTGGCGCTTTCTTCCGTTATTGCCATTTAGCAACCACATTTGTAGCAGTGTTTAGTCACTCATTTCCCTCCACATTTCTGCGCAGGTGTGAGTCGGCCCTCTACAAATTAGCCAACGTCCCGGATAATTTCACTTTGATTAATGCAGATGCGTTCGTCTTGGCCCGCACGCCCCACCTACAGTCTATTTGGTATAAATTATGGAAGCTATTTTGCTGCACAAATCCAGCCCTCTCCAATAAGGTGCTGGCTCATGTGTCGACTGGGGCCTCCAAACTACCCCTTTGCCTGCAGGAACCACTAAAGCTTTTAATTGCCTTCTGTGCAAATGGTCCTTATGCACTTGATAAAGTATGTGGAAAGTCATGCATGGGTGGGCTGACTCGCTGCGTGAATGAGACCGCATGTGAGAGAGAGAGAGGGAGAGAAGGTGACGACTATCCATGATATCACAATGATTAGGAAAATGGTGTTTGGTTAGCCTCCTTACACAAGACGACCGGTACCTGTGCAGCTAGTAGCCTACAGGATTGCTTCCGTCCTGTGTACATTCACGACCAGTCGAGTGGCTGATAACCCTCAAGTTAAGCGATAAACAATCAAAGTGCAACTTCAGTGGAAATGATTGCATTCTGTACCGTGCCAGGAAGATGCTGGCCATTATTAATACGATTCTTGTCCTGACAATGCTATTTTCTAAAAGGTAATTGCAGATTCAGATCTCTGAGAGGCCCTGACTGAGAGTAAATGGCACCTCTTTAATTACCGTCTCCTCCACGTCTCCTCTATCGAGCCACGGAGATGTTTATCGCTCCATGGGATTGTGGGGAAAATGACTCTAATGGGAAATGACCAGTGTCTGGGAAGCTGACTCAGATTAGAAGCGACATTTCTAATTGATGGCTAAAGAAATCCCCGGCCGGATGACTGGGAAAAGTCACTTTGGTGAAAATGGAATTGGAGTGATTGGAGTTCTAACAAGAAGCGGTTTATAATCTTTCCTGATGTAAGCTTGCGTTAGCACAGACAGTAAGAAGCAACAGAGCACGGATGAGAAATTCCGTTATGATGACAAGATGAATGCGCGGTGGTACAAGGTAACAGATGGAATAGTTTATTTAAATACTAATGTTGGAGTCATTTTGAAACACGTCACGACCGTAAAATGTCGCTTTTATGATCACATTTCATTTATTTTATTAGTTGTATTAATAGTCATTAATTGTGTTTTGGCTCACTTGTCATCCTCCATTATTTTTTGTCACACTGTACTTTTAAAAAAATGTTTTTTAGCATTCCTATAATACAATCAAAGTAGTCAAAAATAAGAAGCCCACAGGACATGGAATGTGTAACTGATTCCTTTACGGAATGTTAGCACTGTGCGATGAAGACAAATTGAATCATGTTTACGACAGTGCCTACAAGAAGTTACACTAAATTGTTGCAAATTTATACTTTTTATCAACGTGCTATTTTGAGGGGTTCTTTCTATTTTTCTTTTTTTTTACTAAAGATAAATGCTGAAGAAGAAAAACAAATACCCTAATCCAATCCACACTTCAAAATAGTTATCCGTATTTCATTTAATCTTGCCATTTACGAACGATTGATCCTATAGCACAAGTAACACTCTTTGAAAGTGACAGAATTGGGAGAAAAAAACCCACTCATATTATTACATACATTACAGTACGCAACAAATTGATGGATGACTAGTTTTGCAATCAAAAGACAAGAATTGTTGAATTATTGTTCAACTTACTATAAGAAAATTTGCGATATCGCAATTTTATTATTTATTACATATGAAAATTTTGGTGCAGATTTCAGTAAGCATTTGTGAGCCACATAAAATAATATGGCAAACCGAGTTTGTGGCGTGGGTGGAATGGCTATATTAGTATTAATCAATACTTGCTTATGCCCAGCTAAAAAAATTCTGAAAGTCGTACAGCAAACGGAGCATTTCGTGCATTTACTGTCCTTCCTCAAGCAAGTTTTGGCAACGGCGGGTTGCGATGCAATCTTTAATTGCATAATTAATTTTTCGGGACAACTGAAGGGCTGCTTTTGGATTGCCGTTTGATTTAAGATGCCGAGGAGCAACATATGGACTTGGACGAGGCGAACTTAATGATGACTTTTGTGCATTGCTGTATCTAGCCGTGCAGCGGGTTTTAGCGTGGCAGTCCATGGTGATCTGCGCACCACCGCCTGCCGCTGCTGGTTTGTGGATGTTCACAGCTGCTGAATCCATCAGTGCTTTCTGTCAGCGGTAACAAATTTGCTGCTCTTTTCCACCTGTCCGCTCATTAGTTGACATTCGGGCACTGGAAAGCAGAGTCTGTGAGGTTCTCCAACTGATGTGAAATGTTGAAATGACAAAATAATAACCACATCTGTCTTGCGCATGGCGGTATTGACACAACATTACTGCGACCAAATTGTTTGTGTGTTCCAAAGATACTTCAACCTTATGACTTTGAAGGCTGACATTTGATGGCTGATGGGCGCTTCGCAAAATGGAACAGCTGCAAGAGGCAGCTGAGATTTGTGCAGAGAAGAATATCGCCTTTCGTGTACAAGGCTGTGTGTGTGTGTGTGCATGGCAACACTATTAGCTTTTGTATAAGTAGACCTTGCTTGATAGCTGCTCTCCATGTGGAATAAGTGTTGCGAAAAGCCACAAAACGGAGAACACAAATGCAGTTACCCCTTTGACACTCAGTGTCAGATTTTGTTCACATTTTGCATTAAACAGCCCATGTACAGCAGTCTTCCATAATTGGACTGTAAATGTGCAAAAGGTCATATAAAGTGTGATGACCATGATACCATTAAAGGGGAAGTCGAGCCCAAAATTTTATTTACACAAATATTTTCTATGCAACCCCACAAGTAGAAACATGGCATTCTGATGAAGATTGCGTTTGTGGAATATGAGTTAAGCAGTAACATGCACCTGTATATTAGCAAATTCGACTGAGAATGACAGTTGCTCAGGGCTCTGTTCACGACCAATCATGGCTCGGCTTCAGCAAACAGATGAGCTGCGATTGGTCATTGCCTGCGTCCTGAGCAACTGTGATGTCATTTTCAGACAGCAGAAGTGACAAAATGTCTGCCCCCTGAGATGGCAAAAAAAAAACAGGTGGATTTTGCTGCTTAACTCATATTCCATAAATGTGATATTAATCAAAATGCCATGTGTAGCTGAGTGGAGGCACATAGAATATATTGCAAAAAATTTTTGGGGGGTTGACATCCCCTTTAAGATGACAGGCCTAAGGCTACAAACAATAAATTAACAAACAATAAAACCAATATTTTTGTCAATATTGTGTAAATTAGGTCAAATGATCCCATAAACATCACATATTTATGGAAAATAAATTAATAAATCCCTCTCCTGTTAAGTACGGAATAATAATGCAATTTCTAATCAAAAACAGTCACTATCAGTTTAACTGGAAGGGTTTTTATAATATTTTTCGGACCTCTCGTTTTTGATTGAATTACTGCCATTAATTTATTCAAATCTCACCAACATCGATATTAGCAAGACACGCCTAGAGTACATGAAACAATCAATGCGAGCCACCTCTGAAAATACTTAATCCACAGCTAAAAATGGAGTATGGAAACAATCTCACATCCAGTGTAAACAGTATACGTACACGCACGCACGCAGTCAACTCATTTCAACCTGCTCTCAAAGGTCAACATTCACATCTCATTCAGTGGGTATTTACTGACCTTGTCACCTACTTTGTATTGCGTGTGGACAAATGAATTAAAATTCAAGGGCCCCAGTAATGGAAAAGTGTTTTAATTTCCCCCTGACATTAAGACGTTGTGCCTCATAGGCATGCGGTGGCACATTACTCGGCGCCTGCTCTCTGGCTTTGCCGCACCCGCACGTTCCACTTAAACACTTCAATCACAGCAAAAGATCAAAGGAGCTGTTAAACTAATCAAGTGGAGACACAAGAGATGAAACTGTGCCTGGATTCACTGTTTTTCCTATTAGCACCCGTGCCCGCCACCTCTAACCCTATTAACCAAGTGGAACGTTCCTGAGAGGAGTTTTAGCGGCTCAATTGCCTGCAACGTATACAATGATCCTAAACAAATGGCCTCGTATCCTCCGTGAGCAGCATTCCTCAACACGGAGCCAAAATCCACTTGGGAGTGTTCTTAACGACACGGAAACAAGTATTTCACTCCACCACACCCAGACTTGTGTCGTATATTTTCATTCTTGCTGACATCCCCATTAGCACTGTTAAGTGTTTTAGTTTTGCAAGCACCAGGAAATTGCGTTGCGGATTAAAACAACGCTCCTATGAGATTGTGATAGCACGTAATCTAAAAGCTCGATGGGACCTGGGAAATGTGGCGGGGAAAAAAATTACGACGATACGATTAGTACATGAATGGGATTGCGTTCTGTATCTCCTCGTTGGCTACAAGCTGAGTATGTCATATTTTCACTGTAAAGCCAAACTGAATTTGAAGCTGTGTGCTTCCCTTATAAGACACTTCAAGGTTGAAGGACTGTCTAAGGTGTTCTTTAAGAGTCCATGCAGCAGCTTAATAACAGCCCCGCACACGGCGACTCTGACACTTTTCAGTAGCTCTCAAAGGGCCGCTGTATTGGATAATAACTTGTTATCAAGTACCTGCAAAGCCAAGTGAGCTTTTGGAGACAAGGTCACAAGGTCAACTCTTTTTTAAATTTTTTTTATTTCCCCTCGAAGAAAACAATCACGTACATCTAACACATCTCATTCACTGTTAATTCACCCCACCACCAAAAAAAAACAAAAAAAAACCGTTTAATAGAGAGTTTAAAAGAGAGGGCTTCCAGCAAGCCAAGTGGACGCCAGTTCGGTCATGTCATGAGCTCCTGAGTGTTTACTGTAATGTGCGACGTAATGAGGCAAGAAATGCGTATTGTATGTGTCATTAATGAGCTCAATTCGTTGATACATTTGAACCTTTTTGAGGGTTTCATCAAGCTCGTATTCATTCATCATTACGTGAAGCGTCTACGCCGGCTATCTTGCGCAAAGCTAAGACATCATTTGGGTTCAACGCGCAAATGTAATGTAGCGGAAAAGAGGTTAATTTGACAGATCTTTACACGTTTCGAATTAAATGAAGGAGGCGAAATAAAGCAAACAGGCAGTAAATACTTGCTGCACTTGAACTAACACGAACCAATTAATGGAGAAAGACGGAAACTCATTAGTTTAATGGGGAAATGTTAAATACAATAGTGCCCGGGATGTTTTGATGCCGCTGTCCAATTTGACACATTTATTTATTTATTTGTTTTTGTTAATATAAGACATTAGAAGAAGGGTAACTCTCGATCTGATGCCAGAGAAGAGAAAATCACCGGTGACGAGGCAAGGAAACTTTGTGGAGCCTTGTTTGGAGTCTCCCTCGGCCGCTCCTTTCACAAGGAAGTTAATGATGCTGGCAAGAAGATGAATCACCTCAAACAACACGCAGAGCAGCTCTGACAAGTGTGCACCGGCGAGTGTGACACCTGCAAGTAGCTGAAGAAAGACTAATAGTCATGTCAGCTGCTACCTGCAGGAGCTGAGCTATGTCTGCGGCAACAAACTGTACCCGCGAGACGTCGAGTCCTGTTGCCTGATGACAGTAATGCCGTCTGACATTTGGAATGGCCTCACAAAGTAATTAGAGGCGGGGGTGGGGGGGTGTCTGCACGGAGTACATTTCAAAAAAATAAATGTTAATGTTAACTTTTAATATTCATCCCGTTTTGCGGAAATTACACCGTGTGTCTGGCGAGGAAGGTTTTACAAAGGAAATGTCTTTGAGCACGTTGTGTCTTTTAGTAAAGTGCAGATGGGTGACATGAGAGCGCTGCCATTTATCTTTGTCAGCCCCGCCGCGCAACCTTATCACACGCAAGAGTACAACACGGAACGTTATTACACATTTCATTAAAGTGTTCAGTGTGGGGATTACTGAAGACGGCACCTTTGCACTGCATGGGTTACAGGTTGGAAATTAAAGTGTACACAACACGGCTCACAATATCAACAACACTCTCAATGTAACATGTGGATCGAGACAAAACTAATTAATTTGTCAGCAAATGCGACATCTCAACCAAAGTCTGAACCACGCAAATTCAACCATTTTCTTTTGTCATTTGACTATGAAATATGGCGGTGGTTTTAAACCTGCGGGGCGCGCCCCCTAGGGGGAGCTCGGGAGTATGCAACAAGTGGACAATTTATTATTTTTTTTTTTCCTGCAGTCAGACTTAGCATGTGGAGAAATCAAAACAATGTGGGACAACAATATCATTGCAGTCTTTGGGACAGAGAGGCATACAACGCAGCCAGCTTCCGGGACGGAGACAGCAGGCTTGGAGAAACTGGCAGCAAGGATGTTAGAGTATCTTATGACTGGACTGAATTGTTTACAACTTTTTAAATGTCAACTAAGATAGCATTTAGCAGCCAACACAATCACCGCTAGTCACCAAATTTTCTAGCAATTTTTTTTTTTTTTTTTTTGAGGAGGCTGGAAAAAAGTTTGGGAAGCACTGACGTGACAAAAATATTTATATTTTTAAAGATAATTATATTAAAAAAAAATGCTGACCCATGTGCAGGCACATTCAGGATTTTGTTGCTGAAGATGCTAAACGACTCCCATTGGAAATCCTTTTTTTTTTCCTATGATCATGTAAGTTTGAAGAACTGTGTAACCTAAACCCAGCACTAATCAGGGTCTGCATTTATACGTTAAAACTGCGATTAAGTACCTCGTTACAAAAACATTTGAACCATAAAGTAGGGATAATTGTTTGCAGATACAAAATGCCTCAGTATTCACTTTTGAGTAGGTGCAAAGATTCATTTTGAGAAGACGTTATCTATTGATGATAAATCACATTGTCACAGTCAAGAGAAAAACAAATAAATAAATATTCCATTCCATCAGTTGTATTTTCAAGTAAGTGAGCAAGATCAGATCATCACTTCATTTTTATTTACGGCACACGTGAAACAACTTCAATGTGCATAATGCCTGGAAACAACATTTGTCAACCTTGGGCAATGACACCTCCAAATGAATAATACAAATATTAAAAATAAGTTGCCCACGATTGACTCCCCCCCTCCACTATCAAATTTATGTCAATACCTTTGCATTCTTCCACCAGCCACTGTCAGCAATCATTTTCTTTATTTAATGATCTGTGTATGCAGCATATTTGGACGATATTTAATGGTCTATGGCGCGGATGGGCCACTTTTGTTTTATCCATCCCCCGAGGGTCAGGCTGTAAAAATGCATCCCTTACTGCCCCCCCCCACACCATAAGAGAGACTATTTGTTAGATTGAAAAGCTAAAATGTGTTTCAAATGTAATTATTTTTTTTTCTAGCAGGTTTTTGAGATATTATTTTTGTTTGTTTTTAAGGTTGACCTAGAAAAGCTTTCGCGACACAATTTTTAGTGTCTGTAAAAATTTTTTATAAATATAAAAAAATGTTTATAAATAATTTATAAATAATCTGCATCGCTCGCTAAAAAAAATAATATAGTAAAATTTGTTGACCAGTGTTATTGATTGAAATGTTAGATTGAAAAGCTAAAATGTATTTCAATTTTTTTTTTTCTCGCAGGTTTTTGAGATTTTTTTTGTTTGTTTTTAAGGTTGACTTAGAAAAGCTTTCTCGACTCAATTTTTAGTGTCTGTTGTAATTTATAGCTATGAGGTCTTCCAAAAAAAAATCACCTGTTGCTGAAACTACCCCTTAATTTAAAATTTTTTTATAAATCTAAAAAAATATATTTATAAATAATTTATAAATAATCTGCATCGCTCGCTAAAAAAAATAATATCGTAAAATTTGTTGACCAGTGTTATTGATCGAAATGTGTTGAACTCAATTAAAGTGAACGAATCCACAGAACAAAATTATCCGCATTAATGAGTGATTTGAGCTCAACTTTGCTGCGTGTGTGCCAGTTGCCGTCGCCAGTCTCCGCTTTGGATGTAGTTTTGATTTGTCTTTCTATTTACTGCGGGTGTATTGTTTTGCTAGACATCATCAACATCAGGCTTCTCCTGACATCTTATATCATTGAAAGGGTATGTCAAATAGGAATTGCGAACCATAAAAGTGCTGCCAAGGCCAAAACATTTGTTATCTGTGAAAGTAAAATCAGTCAAGAGACGTGATGTGGATGAAACGAGCTCGATCAATTGTCCAAAGACGGAAGAGGTTGCTTACAATCACACCAATAACCCGCAAAACAAACACACGCAAATGACAACTTTCTCGGTGGCGGGAATAAATAAATACAATCATTTTAAGAATAATCTCGACAAAGCAACACGGCGCAAACATAATTCAACAACGGGCTTGTTTCAGCCACAATCACAGCCTCAAACTACTTGCTCAGACTATCGCTCCCTCGAAGCCTGTTGTGCTGTGTGCGTAATGGTTATAAAAGGAAAAAGCAAGACGGCAAAGTGAAATTGTCCCTTGGAGATCGTACCATATAATTATAGTTACTTATATTAATTATATTACAAAAGCTGCTGGAAGACACATGGTGATAAATCCTGGGAATGATGTCACTGCACTCACTGTATTTTGCTCTCAACGTGTTATTCATTTCACGTGGATCAAATCATTCTTATAATGGAGGCTGATCTACTCTTGACACTCAAATGAAATGTGTGAACAAGGGTGGCTTTTCATTTGTGACGCTCTTGATACGAATACGATAGATAGCGCGGAGAGTCAGACAGTTAGTTCGTGTCAAGTTGATTTAAACAGCTTAATCGGAGGAGCCGGCACACGAGCGTGTTCACACACGTGGGTCATTATGTGGCTGTGCGTATTGTTACTGAATTTGTGAAGCACACTTTGAGCATGAGACAATTTAAGATGGCGTGCATGTTGCTAGTTTTAGTCTCCTCATGCAAAATGCGACAGTTGCAGGCTGCAGAAGAGCTTTATTTTTTTGTTGTTGACCGTCTATGACAGGTGTGGGCAAACTACGGCCCGGGGGCCACATGCGGCCCGTTAAACGTTTTAATCTGGCCCGCCGAACTTGAAAAAATTTAAATGAATAAACCTGGTGAATGTTTTATTCTCTAAATACCGTGGTTTGTCAAAGATGTATTTTGTTGTAATGCTTTTGTTCACTTTCATTTAAAATTAAATGTATTTTTTTTTTCTCCGATGAGGTGAGGTTACCAAATCACTCCATCCATCTGCTCCTGGACCGGCCCCTCTGTCAAATTTTCAAATCCATTGTGGCCCGCCAATTAAAAAGTTTGCACACCCCTGGTCTCTAAGATAATGACTGATTAACAATTTGTTTTTGGATGCTATTGTTGAATCATAATAATCTGAAATACTAAGCACCCCGTGTAAAATCAATGGGTGGCGGTTTTATGTTGACCACTAGAATACAATTTCCAACCTATAAATACAAATATGTCCTGTGGGTTTTGACTGGAAAAAAAGGAAAATCTAGAATTTTCCAGGAAGTCTGTTCACAGACTAAAGAGCATCAAACCATTTGCACCCCTAAATTATGAATGTAAATAAACGCACTAGTAAAAAAAAATCAACTGACTAATGACCTAATGTCCAACTAGGTTTTCCAGCTCACCCATCACTGCATGCTCCAGACACGGTTGCTGCGCTACGGTAATGCCACATGTGTTTGTCCACTGCATCTTTTGCAAATCACCTGAAAACCAGATAGAATCCAGTTAATCGCCCTTTCTCAGCTGTGAGGTAACAGACCGAGTCACCCCGTTGTCAGTTTGGTTCCAATGATTTTGACATGACAACCCAGACCGTTTGATAAATGTTTTATATGTGACTCAAGCCTGACCCAAACTGAATAAAAGTCCGCTTGTATTAACATGAGGGAATGTCATTGTGGCGTCCAAAAATTCCTTTGTTCACATCATCTGCGAAGGGGCCCATTATCAAAAGCTGTAAAACAAATTTGACAGTCTCGAGAGCGTCCTCTCCCTCCCCGGACTGTCGTAAAGCCCCCACAGGGATGGTGTGATGAACGATTCAAGGCCAGCTCTGGCCCAGGGATGCTCCACTGAACCATGCGTTTGATCTATCATCCGGCCTTCCCATATTAATGATGAGGTCACAGTATCGAGGGTCACGGCATTGCTGATAAAAGCGCAAAGCTGGCTATTTGTTACGAGCCCATCTTGACTGATCGTAAGTCTTTTGATGAAGGGGGACATGATTTCACACCCCAGTGCCATCACGCCCGAGACAAGTCCGCATGTTCCATATAATATAATGTGGATTTGAGGATCACAGCGAATGAGCCCTATCAAACTCAATGTGCAACTAAATGAAGTGGCTGTTATCACTCATAGGACAATGATTATGGACCAAACTGATAAAACACATCGCAGTACTGCATTATTACCTACTCAACGCGCTATTAACTTTTTTTTTCCCCGCCTGTAACCGTTGGAATCAAGAGTCACTTAACACATGGCATAGATTAAGTGCATTTGGGGCCCGATGCAGACATTGACTTGATTTATTTTCGGCAGGGTTTCACTTCCAGAAAAAGTACAACAACCTGCCGCAGTGATCGTATCTCTCCCCGTGGCACCACTTTGGACTCTAGAAAGTTTACATGGTTACCTTGGAGACCAGTCGTTATGGAATGTACTCTAGTGTAGATTGCACCTTGCGTAGCATGGCCGCCTCACAGTGCAGAGGTGCAGGGTTCGATTCCAGCTCTGGCCTTCCTGTGTGGAGTTTGCATGTTGTGCTTCAGTCTGAACAATAGGGGGCATGATGTGAAGGGAGTACATACCTTAGAACAGGTGTGGGCAAACTATGGCCTGGGGGCCACATGCGGGCCCGTTAAACGTTTTAATCGGGACCGCCGAACTTGAAAAAAAAAAAATGAATAAACCTTGTAATTGCTTTATTTTCTAAAAACTGTGTTTTTTTCCCAAAGACATATATTGTTGTTATGCTTTTGTTCACTTTCATTTAAAATGAAATGCATTTTTTTTCTCCGATGAGGTGAGGTTACCAAAAACACTCCATCCATCTGCTCGAGGTCCGGCCCCTCTGTTTAAATTTTCGAACTCATTGTGGCCCGCCAATCAAAAAGTTTGCCCACCTCTGATCTTCAGGTTACACATCCATTATATTCCTGAGTGTATTTACGTTGAATTCTTTGCATGTTTTTGACATGTAAACGGTCACTGGCAATTCCAGCAACGTGCGCACTGACGAGTCTGCCGCCCACATCTGTGTTAATACTCAAACATCAAAGCACTGTTCGCCAAATCTCTCAACATGCTGACAAATGTTGCTAAATAACATTCAAGCGCTTCGCAATCACTTCAGTAGCAGCAGCCGTAAATGAGATTATGCTATTTTTGATCTTAGGCACCCTTTATGGCGATTATTCCCCCCAAGTTATACTTTTTAAACAGTTGGTCATGAAACTATCATGGTGTTTTAATCTCCTCTCACCAGCGCCTTCAGATCTTGTAACGTTAAAAACTAATGAAATTATCGTAATTTGTAATTCGTCACCACATTGTGCTGGGGTCGGACACAGATCTTTAAACCAAAATGAAGAATGTATAACAACTGATCAGGGCACATGCAAACAACAAAAGCATCTCCAGAAGTTACCTTCCACAATATTCATCTCATTATTCATATAGAAATAATAGCCCTAAGCATCCAAATTTTTGTGAGCGTGACAGACGGAAGTGCACCCAATGGCACCTGCAGTTATTGAGGTTCCCCGTGGTTTTTACTTTGCTGACTCTACATGCCAACATATGGCTTCCTCCTCACTCAATCGGAACTCCCGGTTTTAGTAATGAGTTTGTCCCACAGAACCATGTCACCTACAGAAACAATCACACAACGAAGAACTTGACTATAAACACTCAGTGAAAAATTTACTGACCATTTACTGAGTCATATGTTTATGTGCATTTATTTTTTTTTTATACTGTCAATTTGAAATAATGTGCTGTTTTTGTATAATAAAGGTATTGAAATGTGTACAGAATTATTTTTAAGCTTAATTAATGGAAAATTACAGACTGATTAATTGATTATCAAAATAATCTTTAGTAAGCAGCTATAAAATTGTAAAACGTGCAGCTAATCCATATGATCATCTGATAGCAGTTCCCTTCCTGCCTGAATGATGTATAAGGTCAGATAATAAGTATCTGTTAATCTGCTGCTTTCACTATATGTGCTAATGAAAGGATGAATATCACAAGTTCCGTAACGGCTTGCTGTGAACAGCAGCAGATGCAATAAATGAAGCAGCGACATGCCAATGGAGTGCGAGCATTAAACAGCCGCTTTGCAATTATCACCATGATATATGAACCATTCAGTGCTCGGCAAATTAGACGTACACCATGTAGGGCGTTTGTTAGCACCATGTGCCCTGATCTTTGTCTGTGCTGATTCCGCAGAGCGCTGCCCCCGCTTAAGGCCAGCGAGAAGGCTCACTGTAACCAACTCGTAATCTGATTGGCTATCGCAACTGTCTATCAAATCTGAAAGCTCATTGACCATGACAGGAGAGATGCCCGCACAATTGCGTCTGAAGAATAGTGGGCAACTGGTATCGTGGAACCTGCCTAGCAACACCAGCTAGCCGAATTCTGATTGGATAAAAACTCTCAACTAAAAATACAACACTAGGATATTATATGACATCAATGTGAAAATATGAGAATTTTTTCTTGATTATCTTCTTGACGGCCCGCCACTGATTAAATACAGAAAAAGCACCTGGAACTTTACGCCTTATGGTCATGAAAATACGGTTCCTCCAATTTAGATCACGCTTCTTACATTTATTTTATTTGTATTCATTTTTAAGAGAAAAGTCACTCACAGATATATATTTTTTTTTTTGTTGATTTTATACGACCTCGAATAAAACTATAACCGCTGGTTTGAGGGTTAAAATGTGCTTGCCCGTTCCTTTGGGCTGACAACTTACTCGCTAGAAGGAAATTATTTGTGGCATCTTCTTTGTATTACAATCTAAACCTCATGCATACTATCGCATCTGCCATAATAAACCTTTCCCCATCGGGGTCTGCTGTGGTTCATTGAATGATCTTCAAACATCCGACCCATCACTGTCTGGGCTCCCGGTCTAGCGGCCATGTTCTGCTTCATTTGAGCCAACATCCGGCCAGAGAATCATCTAAGCGGCCTAGGCATTTTGTGCGCGTCTGGACGTCCTGGGCTCCTCTGTATTCATTAGCAGGCTAGTCACAGTGGTGCGATGAGGCATATCCTCTCAGGAGCCTGCAGGGACTGTCAGCAGAGTGACGGAGATGGATCGCAGGTGGACCGACCAAGAGACCTGCCATAGATTAACTCGTCTGCCAGCAGGGGGACTCCGGCGCCATTTGTTTTCAGCTCAACAGATAATTTTTCCAATTAACCTTTAAGTGCATTGCTCGATGTTGCATGCACAATGCGGAAAGAGCACCGGGTACCCGCCGGACCTTTCTTTTATTCTGGGATAACGGCAGGAAGAGAAATATACTGCTTCAGACAAAAAAAAATAAAAAAAGGGGCTGTCTAATCCCACCTGCGGATATAAATTACAATTTTAATTAAAGTTTAGATTATGAATGCTAGACCTTAATGTTGAAATATAACCATGCATTTATACATTGTGAATTTTAATGTACTGCATTCCAAACGTCACGCGACCAAACAGGGGAGCCACGATGTTCACGATGCGAGCCCAAGGGGTCTTTGATGTCAAATCCAATTGACAGCAGACGGCAGCATAATGTCGAATTGGCGGCACCCTGAGATGTCTGAAAAGAGGCGGACTCCCAGCAGGCATCGGACGTCAATTCAAAATCAATTCAATGAATTTGATGTCCTATTAATGTTGAATAGACATCACATGTCCACTGTAATTCTGATTCCATTAAAACAATATTAAATCCAATACTGTGTTTTAGATTATTGGGTGCGCATAGAACAAATTATTACAAAGATCATTTTTGACTTGACATCGACTTTGAATACATTTTAATTCTATATTTTTACTGTTATTTTTTTATTTGTCTTCTTTTTTTTTTGTTCACTATATGCCAAAATGCTATTTGTTGTGAAGTGAGTTGTGTTCACTCACATCATACAACTGTGTCTCAAATTTTTGTCAAGGCTAAAAAAAAAAACTGCAACAAAATACGTCTGAAAAACGCCTTATATCTCAAATGCAAAGCCTGAATTTTTAGCTTTTGCATTGGATTATTTGCAGTACTTTTAATAGCCGGTGAGTGTATGTACACCATAGCGTGTATCTATTTCTACTCCTAACTCCATAAATTTAAGATTGATAGCATTTTTCACACGGTCAACAGGAGGACTCGAGAGATTCCATGTCAAACTCGCCCCCGGGGCGACTGAATTTCTCCACTACAAATAAATCCAAAATGGCTATCCCAAGAAGATTTCCCCAAGCCTGAGGTAGTCCATGCCTTAGATTTGAAAAAAAGTGTAATTCCATGGATGCCATCTGGTTCAGGAAAGGGAATTTAAGCGGTGTGTGGATGCCAACCCGACGCCACATCATAGAATGGGCGATTGCTTTCCAAATGACTCTGGGCTGTGTCCACTTTCTTCTGCGCATTTCTGCAACAGCAGCCGTTTCTGCCCTCCCCACTTCCCAAAGTTTAAAAAGTAATCTTTTTTTTCTGAGCATGGGTGTCTTTGATAAGGAATCTAAACTAGGTCAAGGACTGCAACTAAAGTCATTGAAGAGTAATTAAAGCACCCGGCAATGCTACAGTTCAAATTGTCTCCACCATGAGCTTTGGAGATAGAAATCCATTCAAGGATTTGGAGAGCCATTGTCTCACTTCCCTCTTGAGTGAAATCGTTTCCTTGCTATTTTTTTTTCTTCCTTTCTGGAGTCTGTAATTAAGTGAGCCGAGTTATTATCATGCCACTGGAGAGACTTGGGGTGCAGTGCCTGTTCACCAATAATGAAAAAGTGTGACACAAGCAGAAAAAAAAACAACAACCGCAATGCTATTTAAATGTTGCTTATTCTGAAAGGCTTTTATTTAATGAAATAATGTTTACTATCCATCCAAGTGCTACACCACTTATTGGGTAAGGTTATGCAATTTCAGATTAAAATCCTGAACGTTTTACCTGTGAGAAGTGCAAACCCCTTTCACACTGCGCTGCCTAATGCATACACTATGGGTCATTTTCTTTTAATTTGATAATTAAATGTAAAGATATAGCCACTGAATTTCACTCTAAAAATATATCAATTAAGCTAATATGAGTACCATATTTTCTGGACTACAAAGCGGACCGGCATATGAACCGCAGCAACTCTTAAAAAAATTAAAAAAAAATAATTATAATAAATAAAAAAATAAATAATAATAAATAAATAAATAAATAATAAAATAAAAAATTCTATATATTTAAAAAAATATATATACTAGCCGCGCCAGACTATAGGCTGCAGTTTGCTACGTTGAGAAAAATTCGTTGGCACATAAACAGATTGTTAAAACAGTGCCTTTTAACACGGCCACAACTTTGCTAATTATAACAGAGCAGACCCAAGAGAACATAAATAAATAAATGGAGATTTATTTAGCGTATTTTCTGAACTATAGAGCGCCCCCTACTGGTGAAAGAAAAATCCACAGAAAAGCCACACCGTTGTATTGGTTCATTATCTCGGAAAAAAGTAGTAAAAGTTTGTAGTAAAGTACGGTATTTGCAATTATTACCCGTTGCTATGATCCTAAAGATAATTTTTTTTCCAAGAAAAGATACAAAAGTAATGCCAAAATCTTTTCTGTTAATGCTAACCACGTTTTTACAATATATGGAATTGAAATTCCATAAGTGTATTTGTGGTATGGAGAGAGAGAGAAATAAAGTCGAGTTTGACAAGAATTCCCCCAAAGTGCAAAGAAGTCAACTAGGAAAAGTACGAACACGTAAACATGTGCGCTCGCACGCACACACCCGCAGCAGAGATTTGGACAATAATATGCAAACTAATAAACGCAGCAATGGGACTACCAGTGCCTTATGAAATGTCTAATCCCTTTCTGTAAGAAGAAGATATTTGGCAACCACCTTCATCCACTGTCATATTGTGCCTGTCGTCTTTTTGTTTCTTTCGCAGAGCCTCTGGCGGAGCATTTGAAGTTTTTAATCTGGTGCTCCAGAGACGAAGGTCACCTTACACTACCCCTCTTCCTCCCCACTTTTATTTGCTCTTCTGGCAACCTTGCTATTTCACACACTATTAAAAGAAATCTGCTAATGCAAGGAGTGAGGTCCTTGGCTCGTGGAATGGAAAATGATGGCATTTCTGAATGCTGTCTCTCTCTCTCTCTCTCGAAAAAAGACCCCAGGCATCTTGTGCAGGGTTTATGACCCAAAGATTAGTCACTTTTTGGAGCGGGATGTACTGCCCTGAGCTATTTCAGCCAGAAACTGATTTTCATATTGATGTGCGACGTTGAGCTCTCTCCAGTCCACATATTGGCTCATGCATCACCTGGAGTCTGCAGCTGTCAAGCCTCAGTGATAGCAAAGTGAAGCAGACAATTCCTTTGTTAATAAATAAACAAGTGAGGCACTGCAGGTACATTATATTTGTCGGGCGCGCGGCATTTCGGCTACAGGCTCCACATTCCATTACCATTAACATTGCATGTTATTCAGACTCAATCTGCTCCTGATTTACTTCCTCAAATCATTATTATGACATCTCGGCGGTACGCATTACTTGCTATGTCATCAAGAATGTAAATTAATTCTTGAGGGGAAAAAAATGGAGAACTTGGCTTTCTTCTTTGCTCACCGGAAGCATTTGGACATAATTTCGCTAAAATTAAATAGGCAACCGTGGCAGTGTCTCAAGTGTATTTATTGAGTTGAGAGAAACAAATTGAAAACAATGGGAAGTATGTCAACATGTTGATATTACTTCATCATACTATCGTGATGGTTTTGACCTCGTCAAGGGTGGAAAGAAGAACAGCCCGGGAATAACATGCGGCAAGGCTTTGCATGTATTACACAGGAAAAGACTAAGGAGAGATTATCCAAGGCCAGATGTGTCTCTCAAAGGAATAATAAAGAAAAAAAAAATAAAAGAATCACGCCGTCGTCCGCTAAGAAGCTGCCACATTCTGCGAGTCGAAAGCAACAAGCAGCAGGGCATTGGTGCTTGGCTGTCTGCGCCATCACTTTGACTGTCTTGGAATAAGCAAGTTTTCAGGTTTAGGTCCTCTTTTAATGCCGTCACCCATCATACTTGAGACAAAAAAAAAAAAAAAGCGCCAAGATGACCGAGTGATGCTAATGCGACATTATAATGCTGTATGCTCAGAAGCAAATGACTGAATAAGGGAACGCGCCGTGCACATTTAGCCATATTTAAGCACTTAAGCCAAGAAAGAATATGTTACACATGACAAAAAGAAGCATGATACCACCAATCTACTGACGATAACTTTCAGTGGTGTCATACTCTGAAACACTCAGTACTCTGTCTCAATCTGATTTAAAGAGGATTTTCTCTTGTTAATGGGAGTGACTTGCATCTGAGTGTGTGACTTAAATCTCAATAACCAAAGAATGTACTGAAATAACGGCACTTGTACTTTGGAATATGACTATGTGTAAATTTTTATATATATATATATATATATATATATATATATATATATATATATATATATATATATATATATATTTATATATATTTATATATATATATATATATTTATATATATTTATATATATAATATTTATTTATAATGATAATATAATATTTAATCGCATTAATTTTTTAAAAATGTATCTTCTGTTTACACTTTCATTTTAACAACCCTAATATATATATATATTTATATATATACATATATATATATTATATATAATATTTATTTATAATAATAATGTACATATTAACATATTAATTACAAACAATATTCTGAATTAAAAATAAAATACACATTTTTTTAATCACATCCCCATGCTCTGGATCTGGTTGCGTGCTGCCCTAATGACAGTATGGATCGAAAACAAAATTGCCATTGCCGCTCTGAAAAGCTAAAGTGTCAGTTGTGAATGTTTGTTGAGGAACATCCCAAAACAACAGCAATCGTGTCGCCCAAAGTCGGGACTCTGAGAAACCAACGCACTCAGATATTGGATTTTCATGTCAGCACTTTTGGTGAGCTGGTAAAATATAATTGTGTCATCCTTTATGAAGCAGTGTTGAGGTGACAGCGCCCAAAGAAGCGTCATTACTCTGCTTTTTATTAGGGTGCGCGGACGGGACATTTTGTCGGTGATGAATAACGTCTCTGTGGCGCAACGTCACCGTGGTGCTTGTGTGCTCCACTGAACGGGCATGGGTCATTGAAAATGAAATCAATTCCAAATGAAGAATTAGATCTGTTCACCATAATGGGTTTTATTTGACAGACATCAATACCCGCATCGATTTGCAAGTCCAATTGAATCTCGTGAGACACAAATATCGGCAGATCCCGGCAACAAATGTAAGAAAGGTGTAGAGTGGCAACTGTTAATCAATCTTGATTTTCTTCAAACTGCTGCACAGAAGCACATTGAGATAAATAAGGTCAAGTAGCCGTAACTTAAACCGCTTTTTTTTCGCATTTGTTTTTGAATATAATGTCAAAATTCTGTCACATGGTTGGCTCAGATCCAAAATATGGAATTGAAAAATCTTAATTTAATAGTTAACAGCCGGGTTTCGGTGACTCGGAGGTTTGATAACGAGCATGAGTTAGCTTTTTAGCTGGCACAATCAATCTCGAGCCCTGTTACGATCCGACACGAGAAATCAGTCAGATCACTACATGGAGAATTATGTATTATTTAGAAGGGTTTCTCCCAACTTTTATTGAGCCAAGGCAAAGTCAACAAATTCAAAACGCATTATCAGACAAAAAATGTCGCAAATTGTGAATAAACACGTCGGTTTTGTGCCTTCTGCCATCTAAAGGAAGAGCATTTAATTGTCATTACAGAAAAAAGAACACGTGAAAGGGAGGAGGAAGACATGACAAAGACTTTCACCGCCGTTTGTCTGGACATTCGCAATGTTTTCAATTTATTGATGACCACGTTAAGCACCACACGTCAATTAGCCTACAAATTGTTTTTCATTATTTTGATTCTTCTTTCATTCTTTGTGCAATGATACGAGAGGAACTGTATGCGTCTTAGTTGACTGATTGTGGTGGCTAACAAGCTAACGTATTTTTAGCTAACGCTCATTACCAAAATTACTGCATTCGCGCTAACCTGACAATGTAAATTTTAATTTGAGGTAAAGAGTGCATTATAAAAAATCATTCCTTGATTTAATTTAATCAAATCAATTTTGCCATTTTAATTAATTGATTTAATTAAAATGGAATAATAATAATAATAATACACAGTATTTTCTAACTGCAAGAAAAGTTAATTTAAGCGCAATTCTGCCTTTTATTCCAATTAAATTACATGTGAAGTCTAACACAAAAACATGGCATAACAATTTATTCTTTTTGTCAACTTTTCTGTCTACACTTACAGGTGCTAAAAGAAGTCTGTCGGGTAATTTGCACACATTTTATGAGACTTGTTCCAGCCACATTTAAAATAAAATAAAAAGAAGATGTAAAGGAGCAGTGAGTTATTAAGGCAGAGGGGTCACTCCCGGGAGTCACACTTTAAATAGAGCTTCAAAGTTTCCTTCTTAATTTCCGACGCACAATCAAACTGATGCCCACGAGACCGAGGAAATTTAAGATCTAGTGAATGAGACTCAACCAGCATTTAATAAAAGGCAAAAGATGAGATACATGTAGATTAAAGTACTAAAGAATAATAAAGTCAGAGCAGAGCTGCAGGGAACTGCAAGGTCTTATTTTCCTTTTCTCATAACGGGGATTAAGTACAAATACCCCCGCCGCGGGTATTAACTCGTGGCAGGATTGTTCTGTGTGATGATCACTTCTTAACGCTGCTCTCTAACAGAGCAGACAGAATCATCCTCGGTAATAAAACGCAGCGGATAAACATCTGGAGCGTTCACTTGGTTTGGAGTGTTTCAAATTATTTGCCAATACGTCAAAACTACAAACTGACTTTGTTTGGTATTTTTCATTTGGCCAATTTTAAGCTTGAATGCACTCCAGATTTACCGCGCTTTCACTCGAACATGATCAGTCCATTTTTTTTTACTTTTAATTTGCATTTTTTTTTAGCTAACTTTGTTCCTGTAGTGTGAAGGGGAAATTGGGAGGATGGTAAAAAATAAAACTCAATGGTGGAAAAAAAAAAAAACTGTTTCCACAAGCCACTTTTCTTTTCCTTTTTTTGAATGAGCAAATCTCAACAAGACTAAAATGACAAGCATGCCCGAAACGTAGGGTGAGGTGAGGGCAAACTTGACTGCATAGGGGAATCTTCCCCTCGGGCGCTTTCTCAGTTCACAATTTGAAAATTTGACAGCTCCTCATTCGTCCAGATAAGAAAATGGAAAAGTGATAGAGTCGCACTGTTTCTGAATTCTTGTATCACATTTTGGTCAAGAAAATTGGACCAAAACAATTTAAAAAAATATTATATAAAAAATTAAAAATATGAGAAATCTTGGATTATTAACGATGGCAGCCGAGAACGTCTCAGGAATGAACGAGATTGTGTTTGCTGTCTCATGCCTTTTTTTGCGGCTCTGATCAATGATGTCTTTGATCGATCTGCATATTATGACATTAAAACTGAGCACTGATTTTGCATAAAATGCAAAAAAAAAAAACAAACATGCTATTTGTACGTTCCATCAAAATTAGGCCCCTGTGAGCGGAGCAAAAGTTTGACGCATACCTCAGGTCATGCCTTCTGTCTCTAGTCTCTGATTAGAAAATTTTATTAATTATTTAACTTAAAGAACAATACTTAAATATTAAATGCAGACATGAAATGGGGCCAATGCGACATGAGCCCCTCAACTCCCCCCCCAAAAAAATTTGAATAATTTTAATTCTACTCTCAGGTGGTTCAATGTGAACAAGTGTTTCATTTCCACAAACCACCATAATTATCATAAATATCTCTTGGAAAGAGAATATAATGCTAAAACATTTTCATTATTGTGCCCACACACAAAAAAAAAAAAACAAACAAAAAAACTTTTTTTGTTTCCGAATGTTTGCATCAACACTCAACTTTTTCACTCCACTTGATTATCGTCTGCACATTTGTCATAAACTACCCGGACTCCACTTATCTCGGCGGCCAAACCGTCGATGGCATCTGAGTATTTTTCGAAAGCTTGGATATTCAACGCTTGGCCAAATTCCCTCCTCAGATGTTTATCTTCTTTAATATGGCTTCTCTCCTCGCCACACTGGCCAAGAGTCTTCTTCTATCAGCTATCATGTCAGAGCGACTCTCTGAGACCTAGCAGCACGTTAAGTGGCCTTAAAATACATCACACACCCTCTAATGGGCAGAGGCTGCTCCCAGGCCTTGAAATATAGCTCTGATATCAGTCCTGTAAATGGCTGGCCTTCTGTAACATATTTCATCCGGGAGAATTAGTCGTGTTTAGCAGCTGCTGTTATATAGCAGCTGTCCTCCACGGGACTCGGGCCAGCACAATATGGCTGTTTGATTGACGACGTCGAAGAGTCCCTTCCTCCGTTTAATTCAGCGCCATAGCGAGTACAGTAAGGTGCATGTTTGAATATTACAGTCGGTGATTTGGCTTATTTCTCCGCTTGTGGTTTACTGCAGAGAAGTGATGGCGTACACTTGCCGGTTTAAATCAATCTAAGCCGATTAAGCGCAAAATCAGAACGGGTTGGAAAGTGGTGACTCGGCTCTAATCACGTTTTTGTTTGTCCGTCTCGTTAATCTAGTGGTTCAAGGCCTTGTTGGTCGTATCCCTGCACTGCTCCCGTGGGGTTGAATGTGGACAAGTTGCGCTGATAAGCAGCTGCTTTTATTTAAAGTGCCACGTGTTGAACTAGAAGTACGCTGAGTGAGATATCAGGCGCACACAAAAAACAAAAACACGTTTTTTTTTTAGCCTCTTGGCTCATGGAACGATTCATTAGAGCAGGCGTTTATTTAAAATTACATTGAAATACATTGAAAATCAAATGTATTGTTTTTCTCCGATGAGGTGAGGTTACCAAAACACTCCATCCCTCTGCTGCTGGTCCGGCCTCACTGTTAAATTTTAGAACCCATTGTGGCCAGTCAACTAAAAAGTTTGCCCACCCCTGCTCTAGCAGAATAAAATGATTGTAATTTATTGGCCGGTTATTTACCTCCGGTTAGACACAAAACAAGCACTTGGATAGCTTTCTACTTTACGTCAAGGGATTTAATGGTGATGACTGAGGGGTGGACGACTGTCGCCACCGGCGCCGTTGGGTCATCGGCTAAATTGATCTCGTATGTTTTCATTGATTGTATATTGCCCAAAAATATAACGGCAAACCGGTAACATTTCATTTTTGGCAATATTTCATCATGAATAAGTCATGCTAGCAATGTAGCGACTTTAGCGTGGCACCGCACATACATTAGTTTCTTTGGGCAAAGATGTGAGGTGAGGAGGGGGTGAGGTGAGGATAAATTCAAATCTTGCTAGAAGCTTCAAGACCACTCTACACACTTCAGTTTTAATCAGTGCAGCCGTAGCGGTACATTCACCTGACTTTGGGACAGGCAATCTGCTCTCACTCACTGAATAGTTGTCTGTCACTAAATGTGCCCTGTGACTGACTGGCGACCAGTCCGGGGTACAGTATAGTCAGCTAGGATACGGGACAGGATGGGTATTGCATCATCGTTTCCTACATTTTGGAAACCTTATTTAGAAATGCTTCAAACTGTAGGAATCAAAACGGAGTCGTTATCCTTGTACGGGCATAGTTTTTGAAACAACTCTAATAAGAGTCAACCTTTTGCCATTTTAGCTACAAGATGACATTTCAAGTATGATTTTCCACACATTGTACCAAAAGTCACATCAAATAAGCCTCCCCGGATAAAAATAATAATGATGGCATTTGCTCATTAGGCTGAGCCAGAGGCTGAAGGTTCATCTGTGATTGCCGGCCAGATGGAGTGAAGCAGGTTGGCTTCTTTTCGGATGAAGAACTTCACCTAAAGGTGTCTTAAAAATTCAGTGTGTTGGCACGTTATTAACATCTGACATGCTTGGTGAGGATGGATGGATTTCACACTTCATTATCATAATAGGGACAATTACAACAAACCGGCATGTTTGTATTAATATCATATTTTGAGATGATCTGTGAAAACTTATTTATCTTTTGTGATAAGACGCCAAGTAGCATATTTCTGGAAGAGAATTAGAGTCAGCGTGTTGAGGTTGATTATCTCAGTGACTAATGCTCTGTCACTCGGTGGTGTGCGAGGGCCCAGTGAGGACCTCCATTAATGAAGCCTGAACAGGTGCTGAAAAGGCACCGACATCGGCAGGGGATGGCGATGGAGATGGGGGGGGGGGGGTTGAAAGGGGGGGGGGGGGTGCATGGACAAGAATTTCTGATGAATTTCAATTACTGATCTATTAAAGCTAATGAGGTAAATGAGCAGCCAGAACACATTTACTAGATAGCCTGAGACAAGACCCGCGTAGCTTGACATGTGTTTTGTGTATGTGTGTGCGCAGTCACAAAATGTTATTATTCAAAGGCAGCTATCACTATTAGGAAAAATCCGTTTGTTTTTGGTTAACTTTAATGCTCATTGGTGTTTTTCTCAATTAGTGGTGTCTGTTGTTTGAATGTTAAGTCATCGTGTCCTCTGTTGGGGCGCTTGTTAAGCACACAAATTCAGTTCGCGCCATTCTTGCACATACACTGCCATCTGCTGGTTTTAAGTTGCAACTGCTTCTTAGATCAAAGGGACATTAATGGAGTCTTTGTACACATCCGGTGACGTGCCGGTTTTTTTCATTTGTATAGAAAATAAATGATTTAAAGCGCAATCATGTCAAAAACTGATTTTTTTTCCTTAAAAATCTTTAAAGATAAGTAAAAATAAACAACTTAAATCGCTACTAACGTCATAACAGGAATGAAGCTGCATTCAGAATCAACCAATCACATTCAAATTCATGTGAAAGCACACCACTGCCACCACTTTAACTCAGTTTTATTTAGTTCAAAAATAATTTGCACACTTTGCAAAGCCAAATTAAAATACAGTACCATATAAGCTGCAGCGCTTTAGCACATCATCTCAGCACAAAACACCACTGGGCCTTGCTAACCAACACTGCTGGAGTGTTCGATGAAACTACGGATGAACTTTTTGGCCATAATTTCAAAAGGTTACGTTTGCTTTAAACACAGCACTGCAAAGAGCCGCAGTGATAATAACAGTTAGTGAAGCAAGATGATGGCTGCAGATACTTGAGGGCCGTTTGTCTGGAAGTACCGGTACTCATGTTTACTTTCTAATAGCTAAATTGGGGTGTAGTTAAAGTACAAAGTTTGTTTTTCTGGACACATTCCCAATTATTATAGGGTGTGCAGAGATGATTACAGATGTTTAATTTTACTTGCCTACTCAAAATGTATTATTTTCTTTTTTTCCCTGTCGAGTTGCACAGTTTTGAAATTATTCATCTTGGCTTTATTTTTGCTTATACCTATTACAAAAATAAAAGAAATTAAAATAAAAGTGATGTTTCGACTTTTTATAACCACTATATAACTTAACAAATTACATTTTTTTGGGTTGCGTCACACTGCAAAAAAAAATAAAAAATAAAATCCCCATTGCATACCAGTACATACGCCATAACCGTCTACTACCTAGCAACCCGGTTACACATAAAAATACTACTTTTCTACTTTGATTTATCTGAAGTAGTGTCTAGTTTAGCGAAGCATGATTTATTTAATTGAACAATTTGGGTAAATAAAAAGAAGATTTGAGAGAAAGGTCAGCTTTTTCACTAAGTGAATTAAATCAATGATGCTTATGACTGCAGAGGATGAACTCAAGCATGCACAAAAATACAACTGGAAGAACTTTTGAAATATACCTTGCCCTCCTTTTCAATGCTACACTTGGTTCTGAGAACATTCAGTATGTCAGCTCTTGTTTGTGGCGTAAACGACTTGGAGAAATCTTCGGTGTTCGTTATGAAACGAAGCAGACGCTCTCCGGTCTCGCTGTTTGGATCAAAGCACTCGCTGATGTCCACGATGTTGTGGATGCAATGCTCTTCGTATTTCAGACCCAGAGTCTGCAGTGAGGCCACGACGTCTTCGGACGAACGATGCACGGGGATCGCCTCGTTGCACAGCTCCTTTGAGAAAATCTTCCACAGAGTGTCCCAGCCCTCGCCGGCTGTATCGACGCGTATTCATTTGAATTGAAAATCAGAATTACAATACAAGTCATATATATATATATTTATATATATATTAGATAATATCTATAAAAATTGCAAGATGTAATTGTCTAAACCAGGGGTGGGCAAACTTTTTGATCGGTGGGCCACAATGGGTTTTAAAATTTGACAGAGGGGCCGGACCAGGAGCATATGGATGTCGAGTGTTTTGGTAACCTCACCTCATCGGAGAAAAAAAAAAAAGTATTTAGAAAATAATGAACAAGGATTAGTCATTTATTTTTTTTCAAGTTCGTTGGGCCCGATTAAAGAGTTTAATGGGCCGCATGTGGCCCCTGGGCCGCAGTTTGCCCACACCTGCTCTATGCTAAACTACAGTTTCTCAGAATTCCCTTTTTGGGGAACTGATTTAATTGTGCAGCCGTACAGTACTTAACGTCGTGTTATTCGGACTTCTGGCACGTGTTATGAGCTAAAATGTTTTCTCGTGTTTTATCATGAACCCTGTGTATCGTTTTGTCTGTGGCGCAGATATTGGAAGCAATGACACTGGCTATTAAAATAAAAATGAAAACTATAAAAGGTGACACTCGACAGTGACTCAAACAGGACCCGCTTACCTTTTCCTACAATGATCATAAGACAGCCGTTCTTGTTCAGAATTCTGTGATAGAACTTGATGGTTTCTGTCAGGTTGTCAACGTAGTAAATCATCTGCGAAGCCGAGAATTGAAAGGAATGTTCACGCCACAAACCCACAGTTAAAATTGCAATCTTGTTGGGATATGCTGTCAAACAGTGAATAAATCTCAGAGGGCTCTGAATGAAACCAAGTTACACGCTGGAAACGTCATTGAAATGTTGAATATAAATGTACAGAGAATTTTTTGCCTTTAAAGATGAATATCAAACGTTAATTAGAAAAATCACCAATTAAGTTGATTTAAAAAAAAAAAAAGGCAAATTCCCATAATAACTGCACTGACAGATACACAGACAGAAAGACAGACGGAAAAATACCTGAATCATGTGAATGAAGTCATATTTCTTGGCGTCTTTGACTTGCTCTCTGTAATTCTCACTAAGCATAACATGCCAAGTGAATGGAATCTTCTGAATGTTCTCAGTCTTTGCTACCAACGCTGAAAATATCATAAAATAAGAATCCAGCTGTCATAATAGTTGAGTTTACTGTGATTAGATTAAAGCGTGAATACTATTGGTGCAAACTTAGCCAACAATTCAACGTTTTCAATAACTGCGTTACAGAAGCAAAAATCGACAACTTTCGATTTTAATACCTCTGAAGCTGGCAAGCAATTCGGTGCTTTCCTCGACGATGTCAACCGTGATGGGAAGAGTGCAGAAAGTGGAGCTCAAGAGAGTCAGCATCTGGACATCCAGCTCGCCTGCACCGAGTCACCAAATAAGATCCTCAATGTGAGATTGCACATGGCATACTAAAGTATATTACAGAGGAATCACTGGGATTCTGTTCTCGGATTGCGCAAGGAAGAAAAAAAAAAAAAAAAAGAATGTAACAACACTGTAATTCTGCAATGTGAAGTGGTGTTAAGACTTGTATAAAGTGTGCGAGGCCGTGAAGATGCTTGAATCTAATTTGTGACTGGGTCGCTTGTCCTCATTAGGCTAACTGGTTCGAACAAGAGGCGGGGTACACGCTGAACTGCTCACAAATAATAATATTAGTAATAATTATAATAAGGCAGCTGGTTGGTTAGCATGATCGGCTCACAACGCAGAGGTCGTGGGTTCCATTCCAGCGCCGGCCTTCCAGTGCGGAGTCTGTATGTTCTCCCTGTGCCCGAGAAGGTTTCCTCCCACATTCCAAAGACGTGCATTGTAGCTTGATTGAACATGCTAAATTGTCCCTAGGTGCTGGTTGTATGTTTTGGTGTTTGTCTTTGTGGCTGGCAACCAGCTCAGGGTATACCCCGCCTACTTCGCAAAGACAGCTGGGATAGGAGCAAGCACGCCAGCAACCCTTGTGAGGAGAAGAGGAACAGAAAATTGATAATAATAATAATAATAATATTGTTATTATTTTATTTTATTTTTTTATAATCAATACCGCAACCCTAGTGAGGAGAAGCGGTGCAGATGATGGATGGATGGATAATAATAATAATAATAATAATAATAACAAAAACCATCGCAGTTAGAGTCAGGCAAAAGTGAGCAGCTGCTGCATTTCACTCGTCACACACCTCCACCACTTCCCACACCGAGAACACTCAGTGTGCTTTTATTTGCTGCCAATCTGCACAAACAGAAGAGAGAAAAAACAAAAATTGTATCAAATTAGACAAAGAACTAATGGCACTCAATTTTCTGACTGTTAATCAATCAAATCTACAGTGGAGACTCTCTCGTTCTGCTGGGGGACTTCAATGCTCACGTGGGTAATGACAGTGAGACCTTGAAGGGCGTGATTGGGAGGAACGAACCCCCCAAAGTGAACCCGAGTGGTGTTTTCTGTTACTGGACTTCTGTGCTCGTCATGGATTGTCCATAACGAACGCCATGTTCAAACATCCACTTGGCACCAGGACACCCTCGGCCGCAGTTCGATGATCGACTTTGTAGTCGTGTCATCGGATTTGCCGCCGCATGTTTTTGGACACTCGGGTGAAGAGAGGGGCGCAGCTGTCAACTGATCACCACCTGAACACTCTAAATTGTCCCTACGTGTGATCATGAGTGTGAATGTCTTGTTTGTCTAAGTGTGCCTTGAACAATACGCTGGCAACCAGTTCAAGGTGTACCTAACTACTGCTTGCAGACTGCTGGCATATGTTTCAGCACACCTGTGACCCCTGTGAGGATAACCAGCTCAGATATTGGATGGATAGAATGGATGTAATATACAAGAGAAAAGCTAATCACATTCAACACATAGCTACTGCTCATCCATTAAATGTTAAATATTTTTTTCTCATTCTCGGATTTGTAAGCGAGCTTGTCATAGTGTTTATGACAGCCTTTTCAGCAGTGTGGGTGTTTGTGTGAGCGCATTTCAGTAGTTAAGGTATGAGAGCTATTCCTGACTATGTCCCTCACGGCGGCTCATATTTATGTGATAAAACCCTCATTAGACCAGACTAGAACAGACTCAAAATTATTTTTGTTCTTATGATGCCGAATTCCTAGAGTAATCACTAATTGGAAAAAAATCAATATTAAACTTGTTCTACTAATCAATTATAAAATAATTTTTCATACCTTTGGAATTCACCTGGAAGATGTTCCTGGAGGAAACGGACAACAACTGCGTGATCACCCGAATGTTGCAAAAAGAACTGAAAATTTTGGACATCACTGCCCTCAAAAGCCGTTCCCTTGGTCTCTGCCGCCATGATTCTGAAATGCATGAAGATACCAGCACGTCTATTTAGTGTCACATTACTTCATCGAAAACTCGTTCACCCAGATGTCGAGCGTGTCGTGCCAAGTTCTGTCAGTCAAAACGTGGCTGAAGTGAGCATTACGGTAAAATTCAAACGGACAATCGCACAATAAAATCCAACATTTCTTTCATCACTTTTTCAAAATAAAAATGTGGTTATAGTCTGATCCATCATATATTCACTTTTAATTTTTATGCTTTGCATTAATTTTGATAAAAGGTGAACATTAAAACTAAGGTGATACACAAGTTACATGCTAATCAGGTTTTACCGTAACGCTGAAAGTAATTCCAAAAATTGTGGCCAACGCCCATCAGCTTGAGTTGTGTCCTGAAATATACGTTTTGAAATTACGCTAAGGATGGTACAGTGAATATTCCCGGGGGCGAATCTTGAGCAGAAGAAGAGTTTTGCATAGTTAATGAACTACCATTAAAATAAAATAAATATTTACTGTACTTTCATTCCGGTACATTTTAAACGGTAACTGAGGGGTTCTCGTGATGCTTACACATAAACCCATTTATTTATTATTGTCTTACAAATAAAAATAAATAAATAATAAAGACTGCTTACCGATCTGATGTCAACATCTGGCCAGCTGTCGTAATGGCAGAATTCTGACATTGTGCCATCAAACCCAGATTTAAGTGAAGCATTTCGAATGTCTCAAGTAAATAGCAATAATGTTATGTGATGAAGACGCAAACCAACTATTATCTTGACACCACTTTCAATGTGGAAACTTTTTCTCCATTTTTGTTGTAGTCTACTGTTGATTATTTAGGTCTATGGTGTCGATTTTATATATGAAACACTACCATTAGGATGGCCGAGTGGTCTAAGTCGCCGCGTTCAGGACCCAGTCTCCCCAGGAGGTCTGGGTTCGAATCTCGAATTTCCCCATTGTGGGACTAATAAAGGGCAAATTATTATTAATTTGTCAAACACCTCACCACATTTTGAAACGAGCTATATTTCTGGCAAGAGGCACTTGGAGTATTTTCAAAAACAGTGGAAGATCACACGTTGTACTACTCATATTGCCCTCAAAAGCCGTTCCCTTGGTCTCTGCCGCCATTATTCTGAAATGCAAGAAGATACCAGCATGTCTATTTAGTATCACGTTACTTCATTGAAAACTCGTTCAACGTGGCTGAAGTGAGCATTACGGTAAAATTCTAACGGACAATCACACAATAAAATCCAACCTTTCTGTCATCACTTTTTCAAAATAAAAATGAGGTTATAGTCTGATCCATCATATATTCACTTTTAATTTTTATGCTTTGCATTAATTTTGATAAAAGGTGAACATTAAAACTAAGGTGATACACAAGTTACATGCTAATCAGGTTTTACCGTAACGCTGAAAGTAATTCCAAAAATTGAGGCCAACGCCCATCAGCTTGAGTTGTGTCCTGAAATAAAATTGTCGTTTTGAAATTACGCTAAGGATGGTACAGTGAATATTCCCGGGGGCGAATCTTGAGCAGAAGAAGAGTTTTGCATAGTTAATGAACTACCATTAAAATAAAATAAATATTTACTGTACTTACATTCCGGTAGATTTTAAACGGTAACTGAGGGGTTCTCGTGATGCTTACACATAAACCCATTTATTCATTATTGTCTTACAAATAAAAATAAATAAATAATAAAGACTGCTTACCGATCTGATGCCAACATCTGGCCAGCTGTCGTAATGGCAGAATTCTGACATTGTGCCATCAAACCCAGATTTAAGTGAAGCATTTCGAATGTCTCAAGTAAATAGCAATAATGTTACGTGATGAAGACGCAAACCAACTATTATCTTGACACCACTTTCAATGTGGAAACTTTTTCTCCATTTTTGTTGTAGTCTATTGTTGATTATTTAGGTCTATAATGCCGATTTTATAAATGAAATACTACCATCAATTTGTCAAACACCTCACCACATTTTGGGCAAAGATGTGAGGTGAGGAGGGGGTGAGGTGAGGATAAATTCAAATCTTGCTGGAAGCTTCAAGACCACTCTACACACTTCAGTTTTAATCAGTGCAGCCGTAGCGGTACATTCACCTGACTTTGGGACAGGCAATCTGCTCTCACTCACTGAATAGTTGTCTGTCACTAAATGTGCCCTGTGACTGACTGGCGACCAGTCCAGGGTACAGTATAGTCAGCTAGGATACGGGACAGGATGGGTATTGCATCATCGTTTCCTACATTTTGGAAACCTTATTTAGAAATGCTTCAAACTGTAGGAATCAAAACGGAGTCGTTATCCTTGTATGGGCATAGTTTTTGAAACAACTCTAATAAGAGTCAACCTTTTGCCATTTTAGCTACAAGATGACATTTCAAGTATGATTTTCCACACATTGTACCAAAAGTCACATCAAATAAGCCTCCCCGGATAAAAATAATAATGATGGCATTTGCTCATTAGGCTGAGCCAGAGGCTGAAGGTTCATCTGTGATTGCCGGCCAGATGGAGTGAAGCAGGTTGGCTTCTTTTCGGATGAAGAACTTCACCTAAAGGTGTCTTAAAAATTCAGTGTGTTGGCACGTTAATAACATCTGACATGCTTGGTGAGGATGGATGGATTTCACACTTCATTATCATAATAGGGACAATTACAACAAACCGGCATGTATGTATTAATATCATATTTTGAGATGATCTGTGAAAACTTATTTATCTTTTGTGATAAGACGCCAAGTAGCATATTTCTGGAAGAGAATTAGAGTCAGCGTGTTGAGGTTGATTATCTCAGTGACTAATGCTCTGTCACTCGGTGGTGTGCGAGGGCCCAGTGAGGACCTCCATTAATGAAGCCTGAACAGGTGCTGAAAAGGCACCGACATCGGCAGGGGATGGCGATGGAGATGGGGGGGGTTGAAAGGGGGGGGGTGCATGGACAAGAATTTCTGATGAATTTCAATTACTGATCTATTAAAGCTAATGAGGTAAATGAGCAGCCAGAACACATTTACTAGATAGCCTGAGACAAGACCCGCGTAGCTTGACATGTGTTTTGTGTATGTGTGTGCGCAGTCACAAAATGTTATTATTCAAAGGCAGCTATCACTATTAGGAAAAATCCGTTTGTTTTTGGTTAACTTTAATGCTCATTGGTGTTTTTCTCAATTAGTGGTGTCTGTTGTTTGAATGTTAAGTCATCGTGTCCTCTGTTGGGGCGCTTGTTAAGCACACAAATTCAGTTCGCGCCATTCTTGCACATACACTGCCATCTGCTGGTTTTAAGTTGCAACTGCTTCTTAGATCAAAGGGACATTAATGGAGTCTTTGTACACATCTGGTGACGTGCCGGTTTTTTTCATTTGTATAGAAAATAAATGATTTAAAGCGCAATCATGTCAAAAACTGATTTTCTTTCCTTAAAAATCTTTAAAGATAAGTAAAAATAAACAACTTAAATCGCTACTAACGTCATAACAGGAATGAAGCTGCATTCAGAATCAAACAATCACATTCAAATTCATGTGAAAGCACACCACTGCCACCACTTTAACTCAGTTTTATTTAGTTCAAAAATAATTTGCACACTTTGCAAAGCCAAATTAAAATACAGTACCATATAAGCTGCAGCGCTTTAGCACATCATCTCAGCACAAAACACCACTGGGCCTTGCTAACCCACACTGCTGGAGTGTTCGATGAAACTACGGATGAACTTTTTGGCCATAATTTCAAAAGGTTACGTTTGCTTTAAACACAGCACTGCAAAGAGCCGCAGTGATAATAACAGTTAGTGAAGCAAGATGATGGCTGCAGATACTTGAGGGCCGTTTGTCTGGAAGTATCGGTACTCATGTTTACTTTCTAATAGCTAAATTGGGGTGTAGTTAAAGTACAAAGTTTGTTTTTCTGGACACATTCCCAATTATTATAGGGTGTGCAGAGATGATTACAGATGTTTAATTTTACTTGCCTACTCAAAATGTATTCTTTTTTTTTTCCCCTGTCGAGTTGCACAGTTTTGAAATTATTCATCTTGGCTTTATTTTTGCTTATATCTATTACAAAAATAAAAGAAATTAAAATAAAAGTGATGTTTCGACTTTTTATAACCACTATATAACTTAACAAATTACATTTTTTTGGGTTGCGTCACACTGCAAAAAAAAATAAAAAATAAAATCCCCATTGCATACCAGTACATATGCCATAACCGTCTACTACCTAGCAACCCGGTTACACATAAAAATACTACTTTTCTACTTTGATTTATCTAAAGTAGTGTTTAGTTTAGCGAAGCATGATTTATTTAATTGAACAATTTGGGTAAATAAAAAGAAGATTTGAGAGAAAGGTCAGCTTTTTCACTAAGTGAATTAAATCAATGATGCTTATGACTGCAGAGGATGAACTCAAGCATGCACAAAAATACAACTGGGAGAACTTTTGAAATATACCTTGCCCTCCTTTTCAATGCTACACTTGGTTCTGAGAACATTCAGTATGTCAGCTCTTGTTTGTGGCGTAAACGACTTGGAGAAATCTTCGGTGTTCGTTACGAAACGAAGCAGACGCTCTCCGGTCTCGCTGTTTGGATCAAAGCACTCGCTGATGTCCACGATGTTGTGGATGCAATGCTCTTCGTATTTCAGACCCAGAGTCTGCAGTGAGGCCACGACGTCTTCGGACGAACGATGCACGGGGATCGCCTCGTTGCACAGCTCCTTTGAGAAAATCTTCCACAGAGTGTCCCAGCCCTCGCCGGCTGTATCGACGCGTATTCATTTGAATTGAAAATCAGAATTACAATATAGGTCATATATATATATATATATATATAAATATATATATATATATATATATACATATATATATATATATATTTATATATATATTAGATATATATATATATGTATATGTAAATATATTTATATATATATTAGATAATATCTATGAAAATTGCAAGATGTAATTGTCTAAACCAGGGGTGGGCAAACTTTTTGATCGGTGGGCCACAATGGGTTTTAAAATTTGACAGAGGGGCCGGACCAGGAGCATATGGATGTCGAGTGTTTTGGTAACCTCACCTCATCGGAGAAAAAAAAAAAAGTATTTAGAAAATAATGAACAAGGATTAGTCATTTATTTTTTTTCAAGTTCGTTGGGCCCGATTAAAGAGTTTAATGGGCCGCATGTGGCCCCTGGGCCGCAGTTTGCCCACACCTGCTCTATGCTAAACTACAGTTTCTCAGAATTCCCTTTTTGGGGAACTGATTTAATTGTGCAGCCGTACAGTACTTAACGTCGTGTTATTCGGACTTCTGGCACGTGTTTTGAGCTAAAATGTTTTCTCGTGTTTTATCATGAACCCTGTGTATCGTTTTGTCTGTGGCGCAGATATTGGAAGCAATGACACTGGCTATTAAAATAAAAATGAAAACTATAAAAGGTGACACTCGACAGTGACTCAAACAGGACCCGCTTACCTTTTCCTAGAATGATCATAAGACAGCCGTTCTTGTTCAGAATTCTGTGATAGAACTTGATGGTTTCTGTCAGGTTGTCAACGTAGTAAATCATCTGCGAAGCCGAGAATTGAAAGGAATGTTCACGCCACAAACCCACAGTTAAAATTGCAATCTTGTTGGGATATGCTGTCAAACAGTGAATAAATCTCAGAGGGCTCTGAATGAAACCAAGTTACACGCTGGAAACGTCATTGAAATGTTGAATATAAATGTACAGAGAATTTTTTGCCTTTAAAGATGAATATCAAACGTTAATTAGAAAAATCACCAATTAAGTTGATTTAAAAAAAAAAAAAGGCAAATTCCCATAATAACTGCACTGACAGATACACAGACAGAAAGACAGACGGAAAAATACCTGAATCATGTGAATGAAGTCATATTTCTTGGCGTCTTTGACTTGCTCTCTGTAATTCTCACTAAGCATAACATGCCAAGTGAATGGAATCTTCTGAATGTTCTCAGTCTTTGCTACCAACGCTGAAAATATCATAAAATAAGAATCCAGCTGTCATAATAGTTGAGTTTACTGTGATTAGATTAAAGCGTGAATACTATCGGTGTAAACTTAGCCAACAATTCAACGTTTTCAATAACTGCGTTACAGAAGCAAAAATCGACAACTTTCGATTTGAATACCTCTGAAGCTGGCAAGCAATTCGGTGCTTTCCTCGACGATGTCAACCGTGATGGGAAGAGTGCAGAAAGTGGAGCTCAAGAGAGTCAGCATCTGGACATCCAGCTCGCCTGCACCGAGTCACCAAATAAGATCCTCAATGTGAGATTGCACATGGCATACTAAAGTATATTACAGAGGAATCACTGGGATTCTGTTCTCGGATTGCGCAAGGAAGAAAAAAAAAAAAAGAATGTAACAACACTAATTCTGCAATGTGAAGTGGTGTTAAGACTTGTATAAAGTGTGCGAGGCCGTGAAGATGCTTGAATCTAATTTGTGACTGGGTCGCTTGTCCTCATTAGGCTAACTGGTTCGAACAAGAGGCGGGGTACACGCTGAACTGCTCACAAATAATAATATTAGTAATAATTATAATAAGGCAGCTGGTTGGTTAGCATGATCGGCTCACAACGCAGAGGTCGTGGGTTCCATTCCAGCGCCGGCCTTCCAGTGCGGAGTCTGTATGCTCTCCCTGTGCCCGAGAAGGTTTCCTCCCACATTCCAAAGACGTGCATTGTAGCTTGATTGAACATGCTAAATTGTCCCTAGGTGCTGGTTGTATGTTTTGGTGTGTGTCTTTGTGGCTGGCAACCAGCTCAGGGTATACCCCGCCTACTTCCCAAAGACAGCTGGGATAGGAGCAAGCACGCCAGCAACCCTTGTGAGGAGAAGAGGAACAGAAAATTGATAATAATAATAATAATAATAATAATGTTATTATTTTATTTTATTTTTTTATAATCAATACCGCAAACCTAGTGAGGAGAAGCGGTGCAGTTGATGGATGGATGGATAATAATAAGAATAATAATAATAACAAAAACCATCGCAGTTAGAGTCAGGCAAAAGTGAGCAGCTGCTGCATTTCACTCGTCACACACCTCCACCACTTCCCACACCGAGAACACTCAGTGTGCTTTTATTTGCTGCCAATCTGCACAAACAGAAGAGAGAAAAAACAAAAATTGTATCAAATTAGACAAAGAACTAATGGCACTCAATTTTCTGACTGTTAATCAATCAAATCTACAGTGGAGACTCTCTCGTTCTGCTGGGGGACTTCAATGCTCACGTGGGTAATGACAGTGAGACCTTGAAGGGCGTGATTGGGAGGAACGAACCCCCCAAAGTGAACCCGAGTGGTGTTTTCTGTTACTGGACTTCTGTGCTCGTCATGGATTGTCCATAACGAACGCCATGTTCAAACATCCACTTGGCACCAGGACACCCTCGGCCGCAGTTCGATGATCGACTTTGTAGTCGTGTCATCGGATTTGCCGCCGCATGTTTTTGGACACTCGGGTGAAGAGAGGGGCGCAGCTGTCAACTGATCACCACCTGAACACTCTAAATTGTCCCTACGTGTGATCATGAGTGTGAATGTCTTGTTTGTCTAAGTGTGCCTTGAACAATACGCTGGCAACCAGTTCAAGGTGTACCTAACTACTGCTTGCAGACTGCTGGCATATGTTTCAGCACACCTGTGACCCCTGTGAGGATAACCAGCTCAGATATTGGATGGATAGAATGGATGTAATATACAAGAGAAAAGCTAATCACATTCAACACGTAGCTACTGCTCATCCATTAAATGTTAAATATTTTTTTCTCATTCTCGGATTTGTAAGCGAGCTTGTCATCGTGTTTATGACAGCCTTTTCAGCAGTGTGGGTGTTTGTGTGAGTGCATTTCAGTAGTTAAGGTATGAGAGCTATTCCTGACTATGTCCCTCACGGCGGCTCATATTTATGTGATAAAACCCTCATTAGACCAGTCTAGAACAGACTCAAAATTATTTTTGTTCTTATGATGCCGAATTCCTAGAGTAATCACTAATTGGAAAAATCAATATTAAACTTGTTCTACTAATCAATTATAAAATAATTTTTCATACCTTTGGAATTCACCTGGAAGATGTTCCTGGAGGAAACGGACAACAACTGCGTGCTCACCCGAATGTTGCAAAAAGAACTGAAAAGTTTGGACATCACTGCCCTCAAAAGCCGTTCCCTTGGTCTCTGCCGCCATGATTCTGAAATGCATGAAGATACCAGCACGTCTATTTAGTATCACATTACTTCATCGAAAACTCGTTCACCCAGATGTCGAGCGTGTCGTGCCAAGTTCTGTCAGTCAAAACGTGGCTGAAGTGAGCATTACGGTAAAATTCAAACGGACAATCGCACAATAAAATCCAACATTTCTTTCATCACTTTTTCAAAATAAAAATGTGGTTATAGTCTGATCCATCATATAATCACTTTTAATTTTTATGCTTTGCATTAATTTTGATAAAAGGTGAACATTAAAACTAAGGTGATACACAAGTTACATGCTAATCAGGTTTTACCGTAACGCTGAAAGTAATTCCAAAAATTGTGGCCAACGCCCATCAGCTTGAGTTGTGTCCTGAAATATACGTTTTGAAATTACGCTAAGGATGGTACAGTGAATATTCCCGGGGGCGAATCTTGAGCAGAAGAAGAGTTTTGCATAGTTAATGAACTACTATTAAAATAAAATAAATATTTACTGTACTTCCATTCCGGTACATTTTAAACGGTAACTGAGGGGTTCTCGTGATGCTTACACATAAACCCATTTATTTATTATTGTCTTACAAATAAAAATAAATAAATAATAAAGACTGCTTACCGATCTGATGTCAACATCTGGCCAGCTGTCGTAATGGCAGAATTCTGACATTGTGCCATCAAACCCAGATTTAAGTGAAGCATTTCGAATGTCTCAAGTAAATAGCAATAATGTTATGTGATGAAGACGCAAACCAACTATTATCTTGACACCACTTTCAATGTGGAAACTTTTTCTCCATTTTTGTTGTAGTCTACTGTTGATTATTTAGGTCTATGATGCCGATTTTATAAATGAAATACTACCATCAATTTGTCAAACACCTCACCACATTTTGAAACGAGCTATATTTCTGGCAAGAGGCACTTGGAGTATTTTCAAAAACAGTGGAAGATCACACGTTGTACTACTCATATTGCCCTCAAAAGCCGTTCCCTTGGTCTCTGCCGCCATTATTCTGAAATGCAAGAAGATACCAGCATGTCTATTTAGTATCACATTACTTCATTGAAAACTCGTTCAACGTGGCTGAAGTGAGCATTACGGTAAAATTCTAACGGACATTCACACAATAAAATCCAACATTTCTGTCATCACTTTTTCAAAATAAAAATGAGGTTATAGTCTGATCCATCATATATTCACTTTTAATTTTTATGCTTTGCATTAATTTTGATAAAAGGTGAACATTAAAACTAAGGTGATACACAAGTTACATGCTAATCAGGTTTTACCGTAACGCTGAAAGTAATTCCAAAAATTGAGGCCAACGCCCATCAGTTTGAGTTGTGTCCTGAAATAAAATTGTCGTTTTGAAATTACGCTAAGGATGGTACAGTGAATATTCCCGGGGGCGAATCTTGAGCAGAAGAAGAGTTTTGCATAGTTAATGAACTCCCATTAAAATAAAATAAATATTTACTGTACTTTCATTCCGGTACATTTTAAACGGTAACTGAGGGGTTCTCGTGATGCTTACACATAAACCCATTTATTTATTATTGTCTTACAAATAAAAATAAATAAATAATAAAGACTGCTTACCGATCTGATGCCAACATCTGGCCAGCTGTCGTAATGGCAGAATTCTGACATTGTGCCATCAAACCCAGATTTAAGTGAAGCATTTCGAATGTCTCAAGTAAATAGCAATAATGTTATGTGATGAAGACGCAAACCAACTATTATCTTGACACCACTTTCAATGTGGAAACTTTTTCTCCATTTTTGTTGTAGTCTACTGTTGATTATTTAGGTCTATAATGCCGATTTTATAAATGAAATACTACCATCAATTTGTCAAACACCTCACCACATTTTGAAACGAGCTATATTTCTGGCAAGAGGCACTTGGGGTATTTTCAAAAACAGTGGAAGATCACACGTTGTACTACTCATACTGCCCTCAAAAGCCGTTCCCTTGGTCTCTGCCGCCATTATTCTGAAATGCAAGAAGATACCAGCATGTCTATTTAGTATCACATTACTTCATTGAAAACTCGTTCAACGTGGCTGAAGTGAGCATTACGGTAAAATTCAAACGGACAATCACACAATAAAATCCAACATTTCTGTCATCACTTTTTCAAAATAAAAATGAGGTTATAGTCTGATCCATAATATATTCACTTTTAATTTTTATGCTTTGCATTAATTTTGATAAAAGATGAACATTAAAACTAAGGTGATACACAAGTTACTTGCTAATCAGGTTTTACCGTAACGCTGAAAGTAATTCCAAAAATTGAGGCCAACGCCCATCAGCTTGAGTTGTGTCCTGAAATAAAATTGTCGTTTTGAAATTACGCTAAGGATGGTACAGTGAATATTCCCGGGGGCGAATCTTGAGCAGAAGAAGAGTTTTGCATAGTTAATGAACTCCCATTAAAATAAAATAAATATTTACTGTACTTTCATTCCGGTACATTTTAAACGGTAACTGAGGGGTTCTCGTGATGCTTACACATAAACCCATTTATTTATTATTGTCTTACAAATAAAAATAAATAAATAATAAAGACTGCTTACCGATCTGATGCCAACATCTGGCCAGCTGTCGTAATGGCAGAATTCTGACATTGTGCCATCAAACCCAGATTTAAGTGAAGCATTTCGAATGTCTCAAGTAAATAGCAATAATGTTATGTGATGAAGACGCAAACCAACTATTATCTTGACACCACTTTCAATGTGGAAACTTTTTCTCCATTTTTGTTGTAGTCTACTGTTGATTATTTAGGTCTATGATGCCGATTTTATAAATGAAATACTACCATCAATTTGTCAAACACCTCACCACATTTTGAAACGAGCTATATTTCTGGCAAGAGGCACTTTGAGTATTTTCAAAAACAGTGGAAGATCACACGTTGTACTACTCATACTGCCCTTTAGGTGGCGCCAATAGCTCAAGGTAATTCAAATACAGTACTATAATGCAGTCAGTTCACCCTTCGTCACGCCTGCATAAAAGAACATATTATGGAACATCATTGAACTTGAAGGACATATGATATATCTTTTAAAGTGGAGAGCACAAAAATAGCTATTATTTGCCTGCTAATATAAGTTTATCTGCCAGTCACCAAAGGGCACCAAATAATCATTAATCAATGTCTTTATTTAAATTAACATTTTACAACACTTTGTAAGAAAAGTTGCTATTAATACATTTCAAGCCTACTGATTTATTTGCCTGGATTGAAAAAAAAATAGTAAACATTTAAAAAAAAAAAAAGGAGAAGTTGACAGAATGGATTGTGTTCCATTGTAAATGATATGATAAACAGTTTAGAGCGGATTACAATTGCAATTACAATTTTGCGCAAAATTATGTACAATTAATATTAAACTGGATTAATAGAAAATGAGCTTTTGTGGAACTGAGCTCAAATCAGCTTTCTCATCTGGAGTTTAAAACTTATTTTTGTTTGTTTTTACGTGGCTGGTTTTCCAATTCATTTTTATCTGGGTGAATCAACGACGATCACCTCCAGGTTGTTATTGAAGACAATTTTCCCGTCCGTCTCCCGAGAACAAGCCGGGTCTCGCAGTAACTTCAAGACATCCGCCTTGAGTTGCGGCGAGGCCGTTTGGCTGAAGTGATCCACCTCGGTGAGGAAGTCGAGCAAAAGTTCGCCGCTCTCGTCACCTTCTGTGAAACACTCGGTGATATCCATTTGAGAAGGCAGCACGTAGTTCTTGTATTGGATTCCCCCGGAGTCCAGGAAGCTTTTGACATCTGCTGTAGTCGTACATTGGCTTATTTCGCAGGCACAGAGCTGACCCCTGAAGGTCCGCCACAACTTGCCCCAACCACTCTCACCTGAAAATAGACCAGACAATGCCTTTATCTCAAGTCTCATTTTCATCTTTTGATGTCCAGCACAATATTTTCCTGTCACCAGCAAAAATAAAATAATTGATTTGGCTTTTGGAGGGGAGAGTGAAAATCTCCATGTATTTTAGTAGTTCACATAGATGGGCACTTGACCCTAATTTGCCAGCCCGTCCTCCGTCTGCGACCTGGGCAGCCTTCCGTCATCGTCACTCCGTTTTTATTCATAAAAAATAATCGTCCTCCGTCACCGTCTGTCTTCATACTTTTAAAGTGCTTCCGTCCTTGCATTTCACCGAGATGCACCTGTATTGCAAAGTCTCCCTTCCACCCTGACAGAATACTAGAACAGACTATAAGTACACAGAGAGACTAGAGGAATCTCTTACCAGACACCAGAATAATGAGAAGCTTTCCATTCTTGTCCAGGAGACTCCGGAAGAACCTGACGGACGCTTCAACATCTTTGACATAGTAGAGCATCTGTCGATTTCACCACAGATCAATGAGCCTCACATTTGGATTCAGCCTAATTACGACACCGCAGCAAACAAACAGATTTTCTCATGGGAAAATACAGATTGTCAGCACTAACCTGAATCATGTGAATGAAGTCAGCCTTCTTCGTCATCTCCTTCAAATTCCATTGCTCCTCAAACTCGGAGGCAGTCATCTTGTTCCACTTAAATGTGATATAATCCAAATCGGACTTCTGTGACACCAACACTGCATCGGCAGATGCAAAATGAACAGTTGAGAAAAAAAATATTTTGACTTTGCACTTTTCATAACACTCACATTCAGATCATGTAGACCAGGAGTGGGCAAAGTACGGCCCGGGGGCCACGTGCGGCCCGTTAAAACGTTTTAATGCCGCCCGTGGAACTTGAAAAAAATTAAATGGATAAACCTAAAAAAAAAACTAAAATACTGTGATTTTTCAAGGACACATATTGTTGTGATGCTTTTGTTCACTTTTATTAAAAATTAAATGTTTTTCTTTTTCTCCGATGAGGTGAGGTTACCAAAACACTCCCTCCATCTGCTCCTGGTCCGGCCCCTTTGTCAAATTGGGAAGACAAGTAATACAAAATACGCAGACGGGTTTTGGGATCATTCCAAAATGATTGTGATTTCATTAATTCCCCTTTTAAACTTTCCATGGAAATTTAACAAAAACTGAATGGAAATTTATCGCAAATTTTCCACCCCTTTGTAACCCTATTAGCATATTTGCATCTAGGAACAGACCTGCACGGTAAGCCGAGAACCTTCGGTAAAGTCAAATACCAGCACGTGATGAGAGAAAAGCACCCGTTACCTTTGTAGCTATGAAGCTGCTGGCTGCTGGGCTCGACCACCTCGTAGTCCACCATCAAACCGGGGTGCTTCTGACGGAGCTCAGAGAACATCTCGACATCAATCCGACCTACAGGCAACGGGACGGTTTCATTTTCAAACACACATAGGGTACATAGCTGGGAAATGATGACCTACTTTTTCCACACAGAAACAAAAGAACTGACAATTTCCTATCATAATGGTGGAGCAACAGCAAGGGAGACGAATGCAAATGATAAACATGCTCATTTTTTCAAATCGTGTATCCGTTCGTGTGTGGCGAACATGTGCTAATCTGAAAAACGCTTTGTGGCAGGATTTTCAGTTCATTTAATTTAACTTGAAGTTGAGCTCACGGTGCTGAGCATCGTGTTGTAAAGGAATGAGCCGATCCGGTCACATAGTCTAAACGGGACTGAGGTTAAAGATTTATCAGACGAATGAACAGATAAATAAAAAACTCTTGGGAGTGATCATTTTTCTTTATTACTACGGCAATTAAGGACACAACAGTATAGTTCCTGATCCAAGAATGTGTCCTCAGCCTTCTCACCTTAGGTGACCACCGGAGAAGTTAATCAGTTATATAGCGTGTTGGGACGACGAAAATAAAGCGATACCTCGAATGCCGTCTCTTACCATCGCCACTTCCAACTCCAATAAGATTCAGATGGGACTTCCCATTTCCGATGCTGTGGAAAGAGAAGAAATGAATGAAATTCTCCTAAAATGACCCTTTAGTAGTGATGGACCAAGCCTTCCACCGTTGAATCAGTCAGACAAGTGTGTCAGTATTACGTCATTTGCTGTGTGAGGCGGATTACCCGGCAACAATATCCGGAAGGATATTGTGAATGAAGTCGTTCATGCACTGATGTTCAGAGGAGCGCTCCAGAAAAAGATGGAAGGCCTTCTGGTACCGATTATCATCATAAATGAGACTCCTCAGTGGAGATGCCATGTCGCAATGTCTGGAAAAACAATTAAAAAAAATAAATACACAATCTTCACTGTGATAATTTCGCTTCCCCACTCAAAAAGGTTTTTATTTTAATTGAGTCGTACAGGTTACAGGACACAATGAGGGTGTAAAAATATTGAAAATTATTTCTCATAGCCTCAATTTCTTTCACAAAAACCTGTCATTTCAACAGTGCTGTGCAGCCTTGTTATAGTCCCTGTACTATATAAACCGTGCAACGTTCTAATCATTTGTTACACATTTATGATGTACGTAATTATTTCAATAAAAGTGGTACTGGTTAACTTATCATTACACTTGTTTTATGAATGTTGAATGTGCTTTGCTATATACGTATACATGTGATCTACACAGTACATTAACTGGACTATATTGTAGTCCTATACAGTATAGTATTAAATCCAATTCATTGACTCCTCAACATGCTGTAAGGCAGCCATGGACAAACTACGGCCTGGGGGCCACATGCGGCCCATTAAACGTTTGAATCCAGCCCGCCTGAATTATTGTTTTGGTAAGGCATGGATATATTATTACATTTCCCTAATGTACAACACCTAAATTATGTGCCCTGTGAGCTATACATTTTTTTTGCATGCAAAATTGTATTCTCTCGATAAAACAGTGTTTAGCATAATTATTTTTGATTTACATGACTGGATTCAAGAGTGCGAAAACGCACTCTCCGTCGATGACGTCACGACTTCCTGATTATGGACGAAGAATACTACACCTGCGACCGGGTTTGGATTGCTTGATCAAATCAGGCGATTCGTGATGCATTTCCCGTGTGTTGAAGGACTGGTGGGAGATTGTTTGCTATGCAAAGAGCGGAACTAGAACGAGTTGGACGCGGCAAAGCACTCGTGTGCAACGTGCAGGGAAGTGAAATGCCGGTGCCGTGCAAACTGTACGATTACATAGCACATTTCTGTTTGCTTACACACACACACACCGTGTTTAAACAATGCGAAATATTTGTGCACTTACTGTGTTGGGCTGTGCGTGTAGCTGTGCGCAGTCCAGGCGGTGAATGTGCACTGACTGCAGCTTGAACTGAGAAAGAAGGAAAAAAAAAAAAGAACACTACCGCTGGCTTGTCACGCACTACTTAAGGTTCAACGTTAGGGGGCGCCATAGCTCCCCTCCGAAAAGCAACGGTGGACACATTTTCAGAAATGGATGGATGTACTTGCTTGTTTGATTTCACATTTGATGCTTGGGCAGGCAATGTAGAGGCAACTATTTGTATAAAAGCAAAAACACAAATTAGTGTGACACTTATGTCCCTTTAACTTTTAATAACGTTTGTTATGAAATAGTAAAACTACAGCTTGGTTATACAAATTAGTTTAATACTGAATCCGATTTGGTTAATATTTGATCCTTTTACTACATCTGTAAATAATCTAGATTAATCAACAGCAAGCCGCTCCTTCATCATTGGTTACTAAAGCAAACAGTAAGCAAAAAAAGACATCCCAGTTCTCATAAGGACGCATACGTTCCCATGACATCGTTTTAAAGCAAAACAACAAGTTAATAATGTGCTGTCGCAATAAAGTGGTATCTTGCATACCAAAAGAATTATAATCTCACAGTTTAAAGGTCGAAGTTTATAAATCTGATTCACAAAGACTGACCCTATTTGAGTTTGAGGACTGCAGCAAGTTCTTTTCAAGCCACATGCCCCAACAGCAGCAGAAAGCTCTTTTTGAACCTCCCTAGTCTAGTCTGTTGCTCAAAAATGTTATACATATACTTTTTTGGGCCTTTCTCCGCTTTATGAAACTTTTACCATCATCAGCAACTATGACACAAATCATGACTGAATTACATCACTTTTCCCTCCCTTTATTTGTTAAGTCCGGCTTGAGTTTCAAAATCTTTTTATTAATTACAAGGGCTTGCGCCATCTTATCTGTCAAGCCTCATTATTAGATAAAAGCATGCAAACATTTGCTGATTAGCAATACAAAGAAATGAAAGTTCATTGTTGCCAATACTAAGTTAAATAAATAATTTTTTTTTTTTTTGCCAAATCAGACTCAGACAATATCAACACTCAATCCCCAAGTCAAAAAATAATGTATAGTACTCTTAATTCAGCTTTATGTGTAAATTGTGTCACAGGTATAGCAAGGCACAAAGTTCATCATATATGGCAATTAAGTTGCTCTTTTGAGAAGTATGTTGACAATATACAGAATCAAGCATCACAATGACTACGTTTACATGCAGTCAATAAACCTTTTGAAACCCGATTATGCCCTGTTTTGGTTTTTAACATTCCGAATATCATGCCTGGGTTCCTCCTTTTCTAAAAAAAAAAACCTAATAAAAATACACGATCGCACGAGTCAATGAGCACTTTCAACCGCAAGGAATCTTGGTCTTTGTAGTACAGGAAGTGCTTAAAAGCGCAGTGTTTGGCGCGCAACCCAAAAACACGTTTTTTAAAAATTATGTTAATTAACGTGTGTGTAATATACAAAGCCTTAACATGAGAGAAAAATAATGCAATTTAGATAACATTTTCCACAGTGAGAAATTAGAAATCTAGATAAAAATAAAATAATGCCAGGGGCCTTAAAAAAAGAAACATTGACAACAATAAAATGGGAACGCAATGAAATACACAAGTTGTGATAAACATGGCAAAAGTTAACCCGACACCACACTTTTGTGTCGCCGTTTCAATCAATCATTTACATGCTTGGGGGTTAACTCAGTCCGCTCAAGCCATGTAAACGGGTTATTCTGAAAGACTCAGAAATCGGATTTTTGACCTTAAACCGAATATTGACTGCATGTGAACGTAGTAAATGATGCTCATAGCAATTAGAGTGTGCGGTTGTCTAATGTTCTGGTCTTGAGATAATAGGATATATCGACACCTCCAGTCATCACATTTGACGGAAATCCATAGAAGAGCTGTTGCGGAAAACGGGGTCACGTCTTGATGTTCTGCATGTTTTACTGGATAAAAAAAGTAATGTACAGGTACATGAGTATGGGAGAAATTCAATGAATGAATGTAAATTGATATTCTTGTAAATATCAGTAATCAATAAAGAAGCACCTGTTTGGACCCGCTCCAGACAAATATCTCTCCAGCCAGTCCATAATGCATCATAATGTGCTGTTCACAGATCGCCACTCTGCCATTGTCAAATTGTTCACGTATCGTCCTGGAGACCCGCAAATATGCCTGTGGAGCCTCTAAAATGAAATTAATTTAACTTGACAAGATTAGCCCACAGCTTTGCCTCCTATCAGATGGCCGTGACACAAGCATTTGAATTAAACCTTCGCTTAAACAAAAGTGACAGTCTTAAATGAGTCAATTAGATATGACCAAAGATTTCAACACATTTCCCCTAACATCCTGCACAACACTGTGGGAATCATCAGTATTCATCATTCTTCCATCCTTGCCATGAGTCACAAAGCTTATTAAGATCGCAGGTGGAGTCCTAAAAGAAAAAAAGAAGTGAAAAGACATCATTCTTTTGCTTCACAGGGTTCCACGATTTATTTGCATCAGTGTTCAGATCTCCAATTACACACAATAGTAACACAAATAGCATGGTACTCGAAAACAAAATGGGGCGACCAGTATTTTTTTTTTGGGGGGGGGGGGTGCAGAAAGAAGAAAAAAATCCTAAATGAAATGTCAGCAAGCCCGATACGTTCACGCTCTTCAGAAATGATCCTTCGTTCACAGTTTGATAAAACTTTCAACTGCATCTTTTCAGCTTTTTCCACAACTATTAAAACAGCATTTTTTTTTTCAAGGCCACTTTGAGCATTTAGGTTTCAGAATAGATCAAGCTTACCTGCACACAATCAGCTGCTGAAATACAATTGCTACAAACGAGTAACAACCACAGGTGATAGTTACTGCTAATACATTCAGAAGGAGGTCAGATAACACCAGAGCAAATATTCAGATTGTGGAGGCAGTGGGAAACGATAGCGTACACTGTTGTCAGCTGCCTACTATTACTGAATACTCCACTCCGTCATATGAATAATGCACTAAGGGTTGCATGTGGAAATGTAGGAGTTGATTCCAGGATCCATCGGGATGATGGTCTGGTGTTACTTTTTTTTTTTTTTTTTTTACCTGCATACGCAAATGGTGGATACAAGAATAAAAGGAGATACAAAGAAAATATATCACTTAATTTGTGCTTTCAAATATTTGGTTTTGATGGTGGTTTATGGGAATTACATGAAGCCGTTTCACTCCTTGATGTGGGCCGCCTCTGCGTGTTTGCTTGTGAGCGTGTGCGCGATGCGGAATAAGATCTTGTTCTGATAAAAGAAATTACTCGCATTTGATGAAAGGTGAATGTGCAATCATGTTTAGGCATTGACAGTGTTAATGATTTTGTTTTTAGTCACCAACTATAAATTTGATATAAAACAATCATTGTATTAAGCATTGAAAAGGGTAGTTAGCTTTTCAAAATAAAAATAACACTTTTATCATTTCGTTAAAACTGTCCAGTAATGGCGTGAGGCGAAATGAATGTGCCTGTGAGTGCACGAGAAATGACTGAGACCTTGTCAGTTACGTCTTCTGTCTCAGATTGGTTGTTTTTTCTCGGACGTGGCGGTTCCATACAAATCAAATTAGAGGCACAAGTTGGGGAGATGATCATGATGACTGACATGACATTTTTTACAAAATTGACAAAAAGTGTTATTTTGGGGGGGGGGCGTGGGGGGGGGGGAATTGCAGACCCCCCCGCCCCTTTAAAGTTAGGGTGGTTTTATTTAGAAACCGCCACTGGTTCAAAATTATTTGGTGGACAAAGAGTTCAAATTTGAATCAGCATTTCACAGTTTTTTTTTACTGGATGTACAATCAATTATTTGAATAAAAATGACAAAAATAATCTTTGTCACACTCTTCTGCTTTGAGTGCAGTGCGCCCTAAATAAAATAAAATATATAAAATAAATATAAACTTTTTGAAGGTTGGGAAATTGAATAGTGCCCATATTTTGGGGAAAATTTTAAAATACAGCTAAAAGTCTCGCAACTTAATTGCTTTAGTTTATATCCATTGTGGTGTATAAAAACAAAATCATCACGTCATTGCCCATATAACTCCCGACCTAACGGTGTGTGTGTTCAACCTCCTGGCATTCATGTGAGTTTCGTTTGTTATATGATGTAAGTTTGTGCGTCATTCAGCAGTATTGTCTCACTGAAATGTTCAAAACGTTGACATTTTTTTTTGGCTTCTGGGTGTCTAATGACATTTGGGACGGAGAAATGACTGCATCATGTTGTTAAACTCAAGGCAAGCCTGCTTTTGGTCTCCACATCTACACAACATATGTCATCGTCAACAAAGTACAATCCAACAGCAACGACTTGCATAAACATTTTAAACACTATAAAAGTCATTTCAAAGGAAAAGGAATTGTGAATCAGCACTAATGTAGTGCATAAAACATTTTTTTTTGTTTATTCTCAGAAAAAAAGGCTGTTTACACAAAAAAGTTGTGACATTTCCTTTACAAATTCCCAACGAGAATGAGAAAAGTGTTCAGCCTCGGTATGTCATGAATTTTGGATAAGTCCATTAAGAGACAAACCACAGATCCATTTGGTCCTTCTGATTTTCAACACACATACACGATGATTAAAAAAAAAAAAAAAAAATGCTTACGCTTTTGCAAGCTCTGATGATTTCAAGTTTGCAAGCCAGTCCGCATTGGTGCGTCCATGTTGCAAGTTTGGCTTCTGGGCTCTTCTTTCGAGGAGCACTTCAGCACGGGAAATTGTGTCGTTCAACAGCAATTGCTTTTGTGCGGCTCTAAGAGAGTTCCTTGGTCCGTTTGTACCACCTGCGGCGTCTGAATGCGTCGAGAGTCCGGCAGAGGAGGGCATCGGTGTGAAGAATACCCACGTGGTTACATATCAATGTCACCGTCATAGGCCAGGGTCAAAGGCTTCTGTGGCGGAGGGGACGTCTTTGTGACTTTAGCTGGTTTACTGTAAATAAAAAAAATAGGGACGACAAGGTGACAACACATCTGATTTGTTGCCTCAAGGCAGCACATGTCAGTCTTTATGCAGAGTTCCAATATGTGACAGCAGCATGGTGAAATGTTGAAATGTATACAAGTCAGCCTTGACAGCACGGAGAACAGATGGTTAGGAATTTTCATGGCTTGGCAGCACTTTGCCTGTCGGCATCGACGGCGTGCATAAGGCCCCACATGCAACTAGAAGTTTTGTGAAGAAATTGCGCGACGTGATGAAGCTCTTGAGCAAATAATATGGTACATACCAGACCAGGAATGAGAATGCAATAATGAAGAGTATTAAGATGAATCCGACAGCAGTCACGGCGTAAACCCACAGCTTTACTCTTCCATCTGTGCAATGAAAGTCAACTTTTAGATATATGTATATTCGTGCTTTAGGAGAAAACATTCAAATATTATAGTCATCATTTCGAAAAAAAAAAATTAAGTTCAGCCTCCATTAACATATTCTTCTGCAGAATGCTTCAGCTATTTTTACAGCATATACTGAACTACAATGAATTCCAGCTGTGGCTTAGCGATTCAAGCGCTTTCAAGCCACGAGTGAAACGTAATGATCTCGAGCAGAAGGGTCAAAAGCAGTACAGAACATTTCCATTTCAGTACCTGGGCCAACAGGTCGCAAGGTCCACTCTGTGAGGCGGTCTCGGGCCTGAGACGGTTTTAATCTTCCCGAGTTGGTTTTCACGTCAGCTTTCTTATTGGTGTCTACTCCAGGGGTTCGAGTACAATAGTCCAAGAAGCCGTGGGTGGTCATCACTTCCGTGTAACCCTTCTCACAGCCACACACACCACTCTGCATGGAAAGGGCGGAGGTTATATACGGTCACTATTTAGCGAGCTCACGGCGACAGGGTTTCTTATTTCTTGCAACAGTTGTTACCGAACTATATAGAGTCGAAGCACATATGCATTTTGAATTAGAAAAGTGACATGGTACGTCAGCAAACAAAAGGCGTCTGGATATTCGTAATTCATTGCAAATTTGCCGATTTCATGATTTTCTTTCTGGAATTTACTCATCCAAACAAGAAAGTGTCTCATCCAAACGAGACATTTCTTGTGCTAATGACAAAACTGTAGAGATGTTTGTAAACGTTCATGAATAAAATTACCCACACGATCCAAATTGGTGAATTCCTTGTGCCGAAACAGGCAGCAAGACTTCAAAATTAGTTTTAAATGTCTCTCAGACGTAACACAATGGTGACGAGCAGCAATGTGCTTGTAATAAAGTCCCAGGTGAAAATATAATCATTTTCACACAAACAACACAGACCGAAATGGAGCTAGAGGGTCTCCCATGCATGCATGCCACATTGTTGTCCTTAAAAAAAAAAAAAAATGTTTCTTATCCTAATGAGAAATGTTCTCATCAGGATGAGAAAGTCTCCATTATTTTTTTCTTTATGTATTTATAGTTATCATTTACAAGCTGCTATTTTACACTTCAGGGACCATAATTTGTGGTAGGTTCAAATTAATTGTAATATAATTAATAGTATTCAAATTTGCAAAAGCAAGACAAAACACAGTGAAAGAATTTCAGGGTTTTTTTAATGAACTGGGGCTCATGAGGCATTGGTTCTTTTCAGTGTTGGGTCATGTCTTGTAGTTGCATGAAGGCTACTGCGAGGGGCAGTAAAACTTCAAAGTTTTGTCACGTCTCCTTGATTGCTTTTTGATTTGTATGCAGCTCCCCCACCTTCTCAAGGTGTAGTCGCATCCTGGCATCCAGCCTGCCTTTATTGGCATTCATATAATTATACTTTATAGCCCGTTCTTAAAAATTCAAGATGACATCATTCAAAGTCCATTTGAAACGAGCACGATGGAAAGAAAGTGGCAAGACGACACAAGAATTCGATGTCGTGCGATGACAGTATTGTGTGTGATCTTACCGACGTGCAGTGCGAGAAAGGCTTGGAGCACGGTGGATGGCAGTGGCGAATCATGCTCGGCTTTTTCTGTGAGAAACACCCCCCTGAAGGAGAAAACAAAGGGGGGGTTTCACTTCAGCGCCTAGTCACATCGATCATTAAATTAATGTAGTGCCACCACTGATTAATGGGCTTAGTTGCCTATCAGGGTCCATGATCAATCTGTGAACATTTTAATTCCAGCATGGAAAATTACATGTCAAAATATCAAAGAGTGTTGGGCTTCCTCTCCAAAGGGAGGTTATTCCTCCTGGGCTCATATTTGCCAGAAACATTTCCTTTAAAGTGATAAGATCACACTCGGCTTCTATTTACAGCACACAGAGCTCACCCTAAGCCTCCATTCCCTCAGCACTGCTACCTTTGTTCCATTTCTCTACGCCTGCTTTTCTTCCCACACATACAAATGCATGATTATATTTATATGGATTGAAAGCCTCCCAGCTCAGCCTCTGGCTTATTGATTACTTATGCTAAGAGTGAGAGGAGAAATCAATGAAGGCCGCACTGAGAATAGGCACATCAGATAAGGTGGTAAATTCAACTAGAGCACGATACGAAAATTTGTCTTCTCATGTGAGATGTGGTAGACGTGTTGGCACTGCAGGCCATTATTTGCCACTACCAGCTAGTATTTTTAAATTAACGCATTGGATTTGGCCCTACAACTGAAAATACCGCATACATTATTTTACAAATGAGTACACAGGCTTTTTTCTTTATTTATCTTGTTAAATCTTTTCATAGGACAACAGTGAAGAAGTAACACTTTGTGGTTACTGTGCTATAAATTTTTTAGCCTAGGCCTGTGCTCCTAGCATGTACGAGTTTACCACGACCACAGGTGATATGAGGGCCCCCTCTAGTGGTGGGCAAAAGAATCACGCCCTAGTACTATTCCGTTGTATTTAATTCATAAGTTAAAACGTTTGCATTTACAAATGAAATGTTTGCTTTTAAACATTTACTTAGGTCCAATCTCATCAATATTAAAGCAGCAGAACTTTTTATTTATTTATTAATTTTACTTTAATAACTATAAGCACAGTGCTAATGTTCAAACTGCACAATGTTAGAATGTCCAACAATAATTTTAAACATATTTTTCCTAAAACATCAGTAAAGACCCACCTTATTAGTTTTACATTTATCTCATAGTTGACGCTGAGCTTTATTGGTGTGTCGTGTTACCATGTTTTTTTTGTTTGTTTTTTTTTAACTAAAAAGCTGTTTTTTCCATTCTAGTGATAGATATTTTACGACTAAAACCTGCCTGATTTTTGATGGACATTTTGGTCTACACTGTAGTATTTTAATATTGGTCATTTAGGAGGTACTGGGGGAGAAATTATTTTTTTGTTTATGTAGTATTTATTGTAATAACATTTCAACCTACTGGCCTCTTTTTTTTTATTATTAGATCCGCAGAGCGTTCTTAAGACATTTTTAACTTCCCACAAACAGAATGAGGGTGTGAAAGAGCAATACACTAAATTTACTGTATAGGCTCATTATTCACGTCTTACCTTGTAAGATGAAAAAGTCACATGACAGCAAGAAGTGAAAATTACTTTTCGGGCCCAATTTGGATATTTTCACTAGTCGTCGTGTTTGTTGCCATCGATCACGACATTAATGGCTGAGTGTTAAGTTATTTTGCACTGGCAGTGAAGTTACATAATTTTTTTTTTTTTTACCCTTTTGTCACGTACTACAAGCCAAACACTGCTTTACATTGTAGTGAAATATAATTTCTTCAATATTTTCCCCTGAAAATATGTGATAAATTATTGACAAAAATGTGAGGGTATTCTTGCTTTTGTGAGATTCTGAACATTGTAAAAGATGTCACATCCTTTTCCAGTTGTCCCCCGGAAAAACATTCTCGCATGAAACCTTGATCATGCATATTGATGAACTTGCGGCTCACACCAGCGTGAGGTGCATGAAAACAGAACTAGGACACTTAAGTCTCTACTGCATCAACGCAGACATAGTGCAAAGATATTCACATTTATGTAGAGCTCGGCGTATTTCTATGACAACGCTGCTTCAAGACCCATCTGGGGTGGTAAGCTGACAGTGTTCACCTGTGACAATGACACCATCCGAGCGCTGACACCACACTGCTCTCTCATTATTGCTCCATCCTCCTGTTCTCCACTGGTAACTGTAGCACTGGCCTCCTGTAGCAGAAGCAGAGAGGCAGATGATGCTCATTAGCAGCTCGTATCGACCATCCAGCGCCGTTGTTAGGCTGCGATGGACATTTTACCAGACAAGGTAAGACATAATGTGGATGGGGGAAAAAGGGGTACCATTTACCACTCGGTGAGGATTACAGGAAATGGGACGGCTGGAATTGGTTGGAACTGAATTAGAGACGGCCTTTTCTTTTCTTAAGTACATTTTATGCTGGAGGGAAAGTCTGGTGAACAAAACTTGGAGACATTCGAGTCACATCGCATTCTGACTTTTCCATCGCGAAAAAAAAAAAAAAAAAAGAGGATTAAAGATCAGACTATTTAGATAAGACAAATATGGCAAGATGAGAATGTGGCATTAAATGAAATGCCAAGTACTTCGACAAATGGTTTTAAAAGTGGCTAATTAATGAGGGGAAAAAGAAGCCTGTGGTTTAGTGTGAATATCAAGGTATAAACGGGGGAAAGGGCAAGCCGATTTTATGAAACACAAAAACAACACTTAAAGATCTGCGGTTTAGACAAGTCCATCAAACTAAACTTAGAGAAAATACATGTGCATACAGTATAGTGTATCTGTAAAGTCCACTGGGCCATGCAGTAACCTGATGCATCATCCTGAATATTTCATTAAAATTGAATACGTGGTGACGCAGTTATGACCTTTCGATGCTTAGAATACTGACCTTTTAATAATGGCCTGTAACACTCTTTCAATTTGACATTAATATGGCAAAACTGTCATTAATATCATGACTGCACATCGAGATATGCTATATCACCGTTTAACCTTTTTTTGCCTTAGTTTTGTCAAACCCCCAAACCATAATTACATGAAACTGAACGCTGCCAATTGCTGTACATGGTGATGTATTGAGTAGTTGTCAGGTATCGGGAATCACAAAAAAAAAATCAAGTGTTGTGCTGCTGGTACAATTTGTCGCTCGGTTATTTGTGCGTCTTTATGCAAAACAGCGGACAGTTACATATTTTGACTATCCTTGCAGCGGAGTCAATGCTCTGTGATTCGAGCATTCACCCGCTGCATTTTTGTTGTCATTTTTATTCCTCTACTTCTTTTAACAGCTTTGTGTTCACTCAGTGGATTTAAAAAACAAAAAAACATTCAATTTCTCTGCATGAATATCAAAAGAGAGATCATAGCACAGCAGTCACTGGCGCTGTCGTCGTTCATTTGCCCGACTTGCGTGCAGGCAGTGTGGGTTTAGTTCCCATTCAGTGCAGTATGAATTGTTTTCTCTCTCTATATGTGCCCTGTAATTGACTGGCAACCAGTCCAAAATATCGGCCTTTAGCCTGAGACGGCTGGCATTGGCTCCTGGACAGAAAAGCCATCAGAAAAAAATAAATGGATGGATCATCCAATCAGATTGCTTTGACATCACCGCCGATGGAAGCCACGGCCTCTCAGTGCCATACACTGGTAGTGTAATTTACAAGCACCCCAGGTAAGGAGTCTTGATCATTTTTTTGCTTTGTTCTGCAAGCCCAAATTTGACTTACGAACATGATTCAGTTGCAGTCAAACACACAAATGCAAAATGAAAGCACTTGTAAGGAGCATGGAACACATTTTGTTTTTGACAAAATATTTTGGTCATTTTGGGAGGACTGGAATAGATTAAGGGCATTTCAATAAGTTTTGATTTCAAATTGAAAACAGGTCCAAAGGTTTACCTTTACATGGCTGCGTCTCAAAGACTTGCTGCGGGCAAGTCTCTTGGTTCTCAGTGACTTGAATGATCACCGCTCTGGAACGGGATTGACGTCCTGTGCTTTCAAAGCTGCGCCCCTCCACACAAGTCAATTGGCAAGAGCTCCAAGACGACCACTCAGCTAAATGGCAGTCTCCTGAAGACAGGAAATGACGACAGAAAAAAAAAATATTATTGGCAAGCACATCTTCAACAATAATGCGATCAGATGATTTTCCAACACACACCTGAACACGGGGACCGGCCAGCATTATTTCAGGGATCATTTTATTGGCGTTCCCCTGACAGTGTTTGGTACAGTTAATAGAGAAAACTACTTCTACCCATCTGTGACGGATACCAAAAGCACAAACAAATTACTCACAGCCTAGTGGGTATTCGGAGATAATAGACCAACCGCCGTCATATATTACATTAACTTATAACTCAATAGCCAGTAGTAAAATGTGTCTCGCGAGGGAGCGGCGAGTGCTAAATTAATTTGATTTTCGGGAGATTTTTAGCGGAGGAAACTGGTTGATAAAATACTTATTTTTTTTGTCACGCTACAAAAAGCAAATGAGTAGTTTGCTACTTGAAGGTCAAACAAGAAAAAAAGCCTTGTAATCTTTGATGGGGTCATTTTGTACCATGTGTAAAATAAATAAATATATAAAAACACGCACGTGCACACACATGCACAAACGAACGTGCACACTTATTTGTGGCTAAGTGGATTGATGATTACATTTATGATCAACTGAGGTGCAAACAACAACACAAAAGTTGTATATTTTATATATATATATATTATAATATATAATATGTATATTATATATATTGCCACTGCGGAATAAAGAACATTAAAGTGAAATGTAAATGTTGCAAGGTGCTTTACATTCACACAAAAATGGTTCAACTTTGTACAGTTTGAAATGCATTTTTACAAATTCAAGTAACGGTTGAAAATGTAAAGATACATTTTTGATTCCTGAAACCCCCACACTACGACGCAGATTTTTGATAGATGAACCACAGAGAGGTGATGAAATGATCTAGTGACCGTACTTATTTCACTGCTAATGTCAGCATGCGGCTCACTTCCAGCACTTTCTTATCAGAGAAGGGGCGAGACAAGGACTCTTGATGGTATGGTGAAGCATATTTAAGCTTATTTGTGACATTGGAGTGTTATCCTGCAGGAAGTCGCTCTCTGAAGAGGGTAAACTGTCGCATTAAGTGATGGAACGGGCCAGACTGGAGTGCTTGAATGATACTTAATTCATACAAAGTTGTCAAAGCAGACCAAAAGGATAACGTTCATATTTTTTGGATCATCTTCGCTCGTTCTCCGCCATTTTCAGAGCACAGACGCCCATATTGCTTGTCGGTTTAGAGCATTTGGACGGATCTTGACTTGAATATTGTGTTCTGTGACAGTATAAATACTGAATTAATCAAAAGAAAGAGTCACGCTTTTCTAGAACATTGGTTGGTTTCACCAAAAACATCCGTTTCGGATTGACAAGCAGTAAAAAGAACGTGTCAGGCGGAACAGTGACTTTTGACGCTAATCTTTTTTGCTTTCCTTGAAGTATTAAAAACAACATAATGACTCAGCAGAAAACTAAAAAAGTGCTGTGAACAACCCGGACTCACCACGTGGTTCGAGCATGCAGCGATTTACTTTCACGCAACTAATTGCTAGCATGCATACATGTTTACGTCTAGCTGGAACTAGAACTCCCTCCTGCTTCCGTATCAAAGAATCACGGGAAATGTAGTCCTACTAGCATAATGCCTGTCAGACCCAACGCTAACTGTGCGAGTAAAGGATGCAGGCCAGCTTCTGATAGCTCCCAAGACGGAACAAAAAAGGAGCAGGCTTGGATCATGATGAGCGAGGAAGTTGGCGTTTATGGTGAGTATATTGACTTATTCACAATTTTTGATGCGTCCAATCAAGTTAGAATTTCACAGTCAAAGTAATAACCAGACTGACTAGCGATGTTCAAACTTTTTTTTTTTTTTTCATCAGTCAAAGGAGCTCATCCTCTTCTCTGCTAGTATTTTTAAATACTCGAGGATTTTACTCGGGTTGCATCCTTCTGCTGCACTATGGCTTTTAATTCATTTCAAGTCTCACCTTTGCGCTCGGTCCGACTGTACCACCATTATACGGCTTTTCAGTCGTAGTCCATGTTCCAATGCAGTCAACAACACATCAATCTTTTGTGCAGTACCACTCAGTGTGTGTCTGTCTCTCTTTTTACACTGCATACTTAATAAGGTCAAGAAAGAATGTAGGCTATTTGTCAAAAAGACAACAGAAGGAGGCGATGGCATCAGGAAAACAGTGAGCTGATTCATCTCGCAAGTGAGGCCCACGTTCGATTCCCATGGCAGGCTTAGGTAAAAGAGTGACGAGACTGAATAAAGAGCATCGGCTTCCATCTTATTTATAGTATACTGCACATATTTGCTGTATCAGGAGTTCACGATTCGTGATTTGGTTGTCCAAACGTGCCATGGGAATAGTCAAAAGTGAACAGCTGTGACACATTTACCGAGCATTGCATACATTAGAAGAGCCTCTTCCCTGGCTGCAGCATTTCTCACCAACTGACACACAATCACATCAAAAGCTCCCGATCCTGAGCTGAAGCTTGCGGCACCCGTGTGTTGAGTGAGGAGGAATTAAGGCAAACATCAGAGGCGCACTGCAAGATGGTACGTATTCACAGCAAACAAGAGTCTCTGGGTCGGAAGCCGGCAGATCATCACAAATATATCATATAGATACTCACTCGATCATACTGGAACAAATGAGGTGAATTCTGATTATCCTTATCCATCCTTTTTTTTTTTTTTTTTTACTTGGTCCGCAATGTAAAAATAACCTTTTCCAATGGACAATACAGCTCAATTACAGAGAGATAAACTCAACTTATAAAGCACTTAAAAACAACCACTAGCTGCATACAAAGAGCTGGACACGGAGCTACGATAACAAAGACAGTTAAAAAAAAATAAATCCCACAACATGAAAACAGTAAAAGACCACAAAACAATGCAGTCTCACACTTTCAAATTTATTATTATATAGTTGTCCTTCTCAGCCTACTACTATATTCCTAATTGGATTAAATACAAGGGGAACGACTGCAACAACATTCTACCTTGCAAAGTAGTGACCCATGATCAACAGAAGCGAGTATAGTTGTTACTAGGCAGAATTGATAAACCATTCTGACTGACACACACAATGGAAACCACTCCCAAAACAACACAAAAAGGACTACAAAATGTTGACATATTTTGGAACTGGAATGAGGCTTTGTGTTTAATATAAAGCACATATTAGAAAGAGACAAAACACTCTTCATTGGAGCAATGCTGCCCCTGGTTGATGATAGCAAAATGACAATTTTAACACCTGGTGAGTGGCATCATGTAGCAGTAGCATGCATTCATTATTAAATACTTAGAATTTGTGTGCTAAGGAAGAGGTGTCGGTGCGGCGACTGCATCGGTAAATAATGCGGTTAGTTGAGCAAGTGGAAGCGCGTGGAGGCCAGAGGATAATTTTTGACATGACAAGTTATAGATAAAAGGGTAATTAGTTATTGTGATAGTTTATTGACTTGGCAATAGCAGCTGTTTTCAGCACAGCAGCAGCTGAAATGTCAATGAGTTGAAGGCGTAGATGAATTCCAGCAAATGAATGCACAAGTATTGACGATGGAGCATGTAAAGCAGGGAAATAATTATTGGTGTTATGAGTGTGAAATGAATGCGTGATACATAATTTATAGCGGCAAAAAAAAAAAGAAAAGGAATTACTGTAACGTGAGAGTGTTGCAAGAGGGCTCTTGTGCATTATGTTGATACATTTGAATGGAGAAAGTGTTTTTTAAACAAGGGCAGCGTTACCTTGACAGGGAACAAAGCAAGGCTGCTCCACATCTCGTTGAATTTCCTTCCACAGTTTATCGCCACAAAATTCCGCTGCCACTGGCACAGGAGGAGACTCGATCCAGTCACTCTTGTGAATGACACATGACAGGTTTCTTCTTCGAAGCCCCTCGCCACAGTCTGCACCCTACATGGGTGTGGGCGCACAGGACAATTATTTTAGGAGGGCAGCAACTTGCTTCCCATTACCCCCCCCACCAACACAAGAATATACTAATTGGAATATTATATTGACATTATTACATTCTATTTGGAGAAGAGACACAACAGATGGTGGGTGCACTCGAAACATATATTTCCCCCCCGGATAATCTGTATCTGGAAGCTATAAAAGGGGTTTAGTTTCATAGACCGGTGATGTGAGTCTTCATTTTCGTGCCAAGCATTTTCTATTACACGCCCCCGCCAAACGTGACAATTCGGTGACCGAAAATAGACAAGACCATAGACCAACTAAAAGCAGGTCTAAGTCGTGGCGCAGTCCGATTCTGTGCTCCACTGATATGTGAGAGGCATGTCATCGTATTTCATTCATAACTATGACAACTGCGTGCATCGAACTCTCTGAATCAGTGTAGAAATTAATTAATTGAATGTATTATTATTATATCATCATCGTTCACATATTTTTTTTAAAAGCAGTGTGAGTGGAGGAGATACACACTCAATCAGCGGTGGAAGGCAGCCTCCAAGTTCCCACTGTACAGTGGCCAACTTTACATCATCCCCAAGTTGAGATCTTCTTGCAGTTACTCAAAACTGTAGTTCGAGCTTACAAATCTCCTGCATGGACTGCCGTGAACGAGCCCGTTATGCATTCCGCCAAAAAGACGACATGACTCACCTGTGCTGAACTTAAAGAAAATAAGAAGAGTGGCCTCAAATGGCTGGTAATCAAATGGGCTGTGTTCACTCCCACAACAGCGCAAAAGGCCATTTATAACCACGCCCATTTAAGATAATACCAAAAGAAATGAAACTCCACCCATACAAATTATATTGTGATTTTTTTTTCTATTCTGTACCAGTGCATGTAGCCATACCTCTATGGTGCACGGGGACCAGTCGCTGAGCAGCCACACGTAGCAAGGACTTATGGGACATGGCTTTGTCTGGATGAGCTGGTCGGGACAAGGCCGACCTTCCTCGTGAGCCTCCCGCAAGGTTCTCCGAGTACGCACAGACTGCCCTGCGGAATACACGCGCACGTTTGTAAGATGCAATCTAGAGTAGAACCATTCCTTTAATCTGCTTCTGTTACACGACAAACTGATAAACAATTAAAAAGATGGCTCCACACGCCAAAATAACTCATACAATGAGCGGCGTGAAAAGGGCGTCTAAAATTGATATAATGCATATGCAAAAGAAAGAAGACAGCTGTGCCCACGCTTGCTTTTCCCTCACGACACGTTTTGCCGGAAACAAAGAGGAATTAGTTCAACAGCACTTTTCCTCTGTTTCATCATTAATGCTCATGTCTAGCAGTCTCTTAACACAAGTGTTTCGTGCAAGGGACTCATTAATAATTTGTAAGCGTAAAAGTTTGGGAAATGGCTGAAAAGAAAAGAGTGGCCCGAGAGGCTTTGCTAGTTTGAGAACAGTTTGGTATCTGTGCATGACCTTCATCAGTGATGCGGTCAAGACAGGGGGAAAAAAAAGTGGTTGTTAATGCCACAAGCTCTCAAAAAACTGAAAAGACAAACGCTCCCATGGCATCGTCATCATCACACCCAGAAACAGAGATGAGACAAATCTCTCGTGGACGCTCACAGACTGGCCGGAAGCGGCGACCGAGCCGTGAGACCAAATTTCCATCCTCAGCTGCAGCATGCTTGGCTGGGAATTTCTCAGAGTGGAGGGGTAAGAGGCAAGAGCAACCAATGTCAAATTAAAATTAATGAACTTAGGAAGATGCCAGTAAGTCTTTCCAATTAAAAGAATAACAAGGTTTCTCTCCTGCAGATTGGCTTTAGGAAGCTCTGGCAAACGATGCATGGATCCAGGTTAAAATCATTACCTTTTGTATAATGCATGAGCTAATAAAACATCTCTTTCAAAAGGAGGCCACAGGTTGGTGATCTCTAATTGCATTTTTGAAACCACCCTGCATGGATGTGATATATATTTTATTTAGTCACACTAAATTATAAAAAGTGCTTATCCTGTTATGGGTCAGGTGAGCCATATAAAATGGAGATAAAAATCAACCTGCTGTTCTTTCACCATGACCTCTGAAACCAAATTTGTATGCCACGGCTACAAATGGCAAAACATGATGCTGGCTTGCAAAAAAAAAAAAAAAAAAAAAAGGCTTCATTTTTAATATTCTAATACATTGAAATCTATTCATGCAGAATCCTGCAGAATATCGGATAATAAAGTCTCGCAAATGTGATCCGCAGTGCCTGTCCATCAGTTTGCCATGCCCACTGGGTTAGGTGATTTTTTTTTCGTTGTTTTTTTGGGGGGTTTGGTATTCTCCTACCTTGGCTGCCGCAGGCATGCAGGCACTGTCCCCATGGCGACCAATCAGAGAGGACACAGCTGACCGGACAGTCGACCACACAGTTCTCCACCAACTTCCATTCCTTGACCAGTCCAAGCTACATGACAAAAGGGCACAAGGCAGCCATAATAATCGCACCACTCTCCCACCAATTAAACATTTGAACACACTTTTTTTTTTTTTTTCAAAATTTCCACTGAGGCTCATAAATCCTTTCATTTTTTTTGTCCGACACAATGTATGAAAAAATGAACAGCGCATTTGGGACCAAGAGCCGTTTACAATTCATTTTAAACACGCCACTGAGAAAAGCAGAAGCTGCTGCAGATAATTTAGCTTGAGACCAAATTGCCTCATGAAACACAGATGCAATATATATAAATTATTGAAACCGCGAACAACCTTGTTTGTTTGAAACAAAGGGGGCTGAGGTACAAATGATTGGTCACACTGATCTTCACGTGAGATGAATGTTAATGTACCTGGCAGGCAGTTTAATCAATTCAAGGAACCCATTCATCCAGTACACAAATTCTTACCAAACTTTCTAATCGGAGATACAATGAAAACTTTTTTAGATGTTTTTTTTTTTTTTGCACTGATTTTGAAATCTGCCCTTTTTCTCCACCTAGCGAACGCCGATAATCATAGAATAATAAAAAACCAAAATTAAAATCTCAAAAATCTGATGTGCTGGGAAAAAAAAGTTTTTAAAAAAAATAAGCATCAAAAATCTATCCTATCCTGATTAAAATTTTCTGTTGAGCAGAGCAGGGTTATTATAGTTTAGGAATTTTAATTATAGTTAATTCTTATTTTGTTTTGAGCTTTGTTTTATAAATTCAATTAACTCAAATGAGTTTTTGGGTCGGCTTTGTTCGTTATTATTAGTTTTTTTTCCAAGTTGACAAAGTCTAAAGTGGATTTGCGGCGTGAATTTTTGATGAGAAGTATTAAACCCGGTTGTACAATGTACAATTTTTTTTATATACTGGATACATTTTTTTCACATATAAAAAACCCCCCAAAAAAACATAAACGAAAGCCCGTTTTGATTCGTACAAATATGGTAAACGCAAACAATGCACCACTGCATGACATAACATACAAATGCTGTACAACTACCACACAATTGCAATGAATAAGTAAAAAAATTCTAATTGGATTGAATAATTGCCTGTAGGTAGGCACTGCATGTTAATAACTACCTGCTCACACTTTTGCAATTCCACAATCTTCCCATCACTGCGGACGCAGTCGACAAGCCGTTGCCTGGCACCACCACCGCAGATGGCATTTTCACTCAGTCGACATGTACTCCATTCTGCAATATACGCAAACACTTAAATATGTTAGACAGTAACAAAAAAAATGACGGTTCCTCGCTTTACGAATGTATCGACAATGTTTTGAGGTGACGAATGGCATGCAAGTGGCGTAAGAAAACGTGAAAAAAAAGCACTTAAGCGCCATACTTATTTTATTTTTTTATTGGATCCTTTTATATTTCTCAAGTGTTATTTTATTCATATATTTACTGTAATTATGACCGACCAGTAATGTGTTACTGTAGATTAGTGACAGACTGCGTCCTTTTCCTACACATTACATTACAAAGTCGTTCTACGTTGCTGCGGTCAAAGTAGAACACCGCCATAAACTGAGGAGCACCTATATTTCAAATGCATCCTAGGTCAGATTTGCATTCTTTTGAAACGTATGCATGAGAAATGTTACTTTTATCGATAAGGCACATATCTAAAAAGAAGATATGATATTTTGTACAATTTGGATATTTAATTTGATTATTTTAATTGTACATTCAGCAGTTGTGGTCATCCGTAAATCCGCTGAAAGGCACTTTGAACATGTCATGTATTGTGACTCTATGTTATTCAAATATGATTGTTTGAACAATGCGTTTTCTTTAGTGTTCCTAAGTCGTATAGAAATGGGTCGCCATCATTCGGGTCCCAGAGTGAGAACAGTAGGGAAACAATGAGCTAAGATGTTTCCTCTCAGCAGGCTGGATAGAACAGCTGTAGCCTCAGTGCTGGTTTGCAAACCAAAGTATTTATCCTCAAAGTTGGAGGCGCGCCTCAGCCACAAACGGTATCACTCTTTTGGGATGCAACACAACAGCCGTTAAGCTCATTGGAGAGAGGCCTCCGTGAGCCAACAACAGTTGTTTAGGTGGAATCACCCTCCTGAATATTCAATTCACTTGTAACAATGGTCATGAAGGTGATTTGTTACAGGCTAAATATGGAATCTGTTTGGAAGGGAGAAAATGACTGAACTGTTAATCCAATTGAAAATAGTAGATACTAGAGCAAGGATGGGCAATTCTTTTTTGAAAGAAACTTTTTTTTTTTTAGAAAATAAATTCTTTAAAAAAATAAGCGATAATAAACATTCATTAAGAATTTGGTGATTTAGTTATTTTGTAACACGAGCACATATTTTATCCATAGAAACTAGCATTTTTGTCATACATCCGCTGAGTGCGTGGTCCTATGTGGCCCTCCAGTAGCACTCATGAAAAATTGTGGCCCTCTTCAGCATTTAAGTTTCCCACCCCTAAAATAGGGCGTCCTATTTTTGTTTCTTACTCCATCTGTTTTGTTAGTTGCCAAGCGACTTAATAGTTTATGGAGGAACATAAACAGACGGGATGTGCCAGTATGATTCAGATCTGGGGTGGGGGATTGAAGGGTACTGAGGCAAATGATGCCATTGTTGTGAGTTACAAAATTACTCTACCTCCACCTTTATGCAAATTTGTCATCTTACCACATTGGAGAGTAGTGTATTACTGCAGATGAACAGAAACCTCTTAATCATCGAATTAATACATCCTCTCTTTAATCACAGGTTCAGCCACAACAAACATTGCTTAGCAACAGACACATACAAAAAAATTGCTGTACGCTAAGTACAGTGGAAGCAAGAAAATCCGCCTACCTGAGACTTGGTACTGGTAAGTGAAGCAGGTGCTGTTGAGGGTACAACTTTCTGACTGCACCATTTCTGGACAGGCATCGCTTCCCATGGCAGGTAGGCGGAGGATATGTCTGCTCCTGTTTCTCTCCGAGCCTCGGTCACATTGCTGCTCATGCAGGGAAGAAAGCACAAGCAAACACAAAAATACATGACATTATGACTGCACTTGATGACAGTTTTAGGCTATTCTATATTTTCACGACTCAACATGTCAGATGGAAATGTTGCACTTTCTGCATGCTAGTCGATGCGACTACTATTACTACTAATATTACTACTATCGATAATAATTTAGCTGTATACAGGAATCATTGCGCAAAGATATTGAAACTGATTCACAATATATACGAGCTCAAATGACGTGTCAATGTATTGGTAAAAATACAAAATATATTTGGTACAACAGGAAAATAAATAAATTAATGAATTAATGCATAAATAAACAAAAAAAAAAAAAATAAATCCTAGTGATGTTAACATGAAGCTGAAGTTGGAACGTTTCTACAAAAAAAAAAATAAAAAATACTTTTCAACTTCCAGCCTCTCTCCACCAACACAGCAGGTTTTAAAGTTAAAAGCAGGCTGTTTTCCCAATAAGCGACAACTTTAAATCAAATGGACTACTCCCCAATTGAATTTACTTTGACATGGTTCAGCAATACAAAACTATGAAACATTTTCACAAAGACATCTGCAAGTTCTAAACATATCAATCTTGGCGCACACCGAAACTGACTGATATTTCATGATGTGCGTGGGGTTTGCCAACTAGCTTCATGAGTTGCCGGCCATTTCGAAATTTGAGTTGCCGGTGAACTGTGTGGTCATCTTACCGATGTAACATCCAATCAAAAATACACACGAGCTTTCACCCCCAAAAATATGCTTCTGTGTTCTAAGCATAAGTGAGATCCGGTTGAGAGGGTTCCGCTTACGGTAAAATATTTAAAATTTCATATGTACCTTTGGCTAGGATGCAAAGTGTGGAGAGTCTCAGTAGTCATCTGCTTACGTGACAATCGCACCATGTTTTTGTGGTTCAATAAAAAAAAAATTTAAAAAATACAGTATACTGAGTGTGCGCCTCAAAGCCACATGCAGGGAGTTATTTCTTTTCTTTGTTAGACATGCGGAGCTCAACCACTCCGTGCGTGGCAAAATGACGTCAGATGTTATTTTCCCACAGTGATCCACCTCTATCACTTGGTGTCGCGTTATTCTATGAGCAGTGGGCCTTACGTGTTGTACATATATTTCAATAATCTGTTTTGCAATTTCAAAAGTAACTGATGCCTGACCTCGGGGCTCCGCAGAGAGCAAAGGCAACTCCTGCTTTGTGTGTGATACAAGTATTGTATTAAGTCACAGTGCCTTGTTCACAATCTCGATAAAGAATTGCTGTTGCTCTTCTTTGAGTAAACTGTTTGGTTGTTTTTTTTTTGCCTGTCAACTGTTTTTCTCAACCAAGAGCGAATGTGAGCATGATGGCAAAGACAAACCAATTAAATAAAAACAAATGAAGTGACTAAATGAAATGCTGAAGATGGCAAGACCTGCCAGGCAAGTCTCTGAGGGAGAGTCACAGGAAAAAAAGAACAGGTCTGTGCGTCAAGCTTTATCCGCCCCTGTGGTCCTGATTCTTCAGAACATGCACTTCAATCAATGTCACCTCCTAATGAGGCTCATCTCTGGCAGGCTCATTAATCAACAGCAGTTTTCACACCAACTTGTCAATGAAACACACAAATCCATTTGTATATGACAACACCATATCGTACAATCGGGCTTGGTGGGAGACAGATTAAGAGTTTGCGAAGAATAGGCATGCTCACGCCGTTTCTGAATAGGCTGCAATGATTAAAGTCGAGTATCACACAATTAGGCCGTAATATATAAACAATACCTTGTTAAAGATACGACATTTGGCTCACACCATGGCATCGAATAAAAATGTATACCATTTTGGTGAATGACAGCTACGTCACATTAAATTTTTGCCGAGATAATCCATCCATTTGAAGATTCAGATTAGACAGCAAGATGATTGCACAGGTGTGCCTTAGGCTGCCCACAATAAAAGGCCACTCTTCGCAGGTTTCTCACTCAGCATGATTTTTAAAATTTTTTTTTTTATTGAGAACAATAATTGAGAGATTATAAAATTGATATTAGGGAAGCAGTTTGTCCACGTCATGTTTGAAAGTCACATACGTTTGGAAAATTAAGAGCAAATCTATTAGAGGTTTCAAATGTCGAAGAAATTAGTATAACTCCGACTCCTTTTGATTTCGCTGGGGCCTCGTGGAATTATGCCCGCTGGAGAATAAAAGCGTTTTATGCATTTCAGACAAAAATGAAGAAAAAAAAAAAAGTTTGGTATTTTAGTCGACCTGTTTTGTTAAAAAGCACTAGTTGTAAAGCTTTGTTGCGGAAGGAAGTCCGTCAGCCTCAAGCTATATTTGTGTGCAGATTAATTTCCACCTATTACACAGTCTAGTCAGCTCTTCAATTTATTTTTTTATTTTTTTTTATTGCACCACTCTTGGCTCTCAGACCTTTGAAATGGAGTTTGGGAAGGTGATGTAACCAGAGTCTTCAGTTTTTGTGAAGTATTTAAAACCATTCCTGGGCGCGAGTGCAGAGCTTGATGTCACGATTTGAGTCTACTGTAATAAATTTTTGGTTTATGTCGAATTAAATGAGTGGCTGAAAGGGTTTACGGGACGCTTTGTGTTGGCATGCAACAGTATATGATACTTCTAGGTTTTTTAAAAAAAAAATATTTTCTAAAAAGACAAGTACCTACGTATACGCTCAGTAATTGACCTTTGGAAGTGTTTTCCTTTTTTCCTTTGGAACAAAGGGCTTCTGCTTTGTATTCCACACGCAAATGATGTCATGTAATTAAGATTCACGTACACCGGCATCACCAAAGTCCTGCCCGGCGTTCAGGGTGGCCACTGACAATTTTGCATTCTTTAAACAGGGATTTATTCATCCATCATCCATTGCCTAAATAACGAAAGAGGTATTAAACCGAATATACTCCCCCTTTTCACAATTCAAAATAATAGAACAACAGTTGAGAAAAACTAAATGTTACACAAAACATCAAAAGGCAGCGGATATTTTTCCCCATCACTGGCTTTTTCTGAAAAGTTCTGACGTAGGAATAATTCAATATTGGGACAAATGTAAAAAAGAGGCAGGCATTCACTGCATGACAAATAACATGAGAAGAGCTAAATAGAAATTGTTACCCCGTTCATTCAGACTACACTAGACAGCTGGAGAAGACGCAGGCCAGGAAAAGAGCAAACCACTGTCTGTGAGTTTCTGACATAATCAAGCACAAAGGCAAAGAGCCAAAAATGAGCCAAAAGTCCAATCACCAAAAACTAAACAGGGAAATGCTGTTCATCTTGGACTCATTACGTAGCCTACAATGGTCGGCTTCCACCAAAGCTTACATGGTGGTATAATATTCCACAGCTAAACATACTGCGCAAGCCTTAATGCGCAATCTGCAACAGCTTTGGATGTTAATTTCATTCAAGACACCCAGAGAGAAGAGTCTGATCTAATTCTATAGCATATTAGATTGCAAACATTTCCCTGATGTCTAATTAGAATGTAAATGTGTTGTTCAGCTTTTGAATTTGATTATACATAATTACCTCATTACAAAAGATCCAACTATAACAACCTCAATGTGTGCATGAGTAATTCTTTGGGGGACAAAGTACAGTTTACTATTATTTTACTTGATCATTAAGACAGTAAAACTGTAATTCAGAACTTTCAGGACAAATACTCTATATTAAAAGTTATAAATTAGATGCAGGGAACATAAGTGTTAGCACAGCCAGAATGTCCCTGGTTTGCAGTAGAAACAGGTAATGCTCATTTCTAGTCGTTTTAGTTTGACTTGCTCACACAAGATCTGGATTTGTGACTATAAAGATCAACCGTGATTCATTTGGGGAAAAAAAATTTAGTCAATTAAAAAACATGTCAATGGCTTACGTTAAAATAATAAATCAAACTATCTATCCAATAAAAATAATTCTTGTTTCTTACCAATGGGCAGTTGCTCCATGGTTCCCAGGGTGACAAGACACAGTCGTTGTGACAGGCCAGAAAGCAGACCTGAGCTCTGGGCAGCATTTCCTCTTGATCACACTGACTGTCCTCTGCAGCGCTGACCTCCCCACTTGCTCCCTTCTTCACACACCTGCTGGAGCAGCAGATGTAGCTAGCTGTATTACAAGTCTCCAAGGTACTCCCAAATAGCTCTTTCTGGATTACATCTACAAATTCCTGTACTTATTCTACAGTATAGTAAGTTATTCATGGCTTCTCAGGTTCAGGTGTTTCAGAGATCAATTTGTAAAACAAAGTCTTCAGGAATTCCCGCTAAAAACCTTGCAACAAGTCTTAACCAGGCAAAGTATGAGTAAAAATTATGTAAGAAAATATCTTAAGAGTTGGAAAATGTGCTTGTTGGGGGGATTTATTGTCATCTTGTTTTTTTTGTTACAATTTTTGGAAGTCTGAAACAAATTAATTGGATTTCCATTAGCATCGAATCATGTTAAGATTGTATCGTTCCAAAAAAACTAAATCTGTGCTTAAATTCAGAGTGGATCAACACTTAACTGCTTTGCCTATTTTAAGTAGCACTCATTAGAAGGCAGCTGTTTATGCTGAATGTTCTCTCTTGGCTTTGCAAGCACCAGAACCCGAGCCAATCCAAGCAACCCCCCGGTGGGTGTTGCCATTCCGACACTCTGCCAAGGCTCACTTGCTCACTGACCTGATCTTGCGGCTTTGGACTCCCTCACCGCAGGATGGCGAGTCGCCCACCGTGTTGATGGTGCAAATGGACCAGGGCTCAATCCTCCACTTGTATTTGCTGCATTCACTATGGCATGGCACAGCTTCATTTACCTGCACACACACAAGGTCAAAGACTCATTATGCAGTGAAAGCAGCAGTGTATGTATTTAAAAAAAAAAAAAAAAAAAAGGACACGCATAAATAAAACACAATGTAAACATTCCCCTTTCACTACCGACACTGTCGAGAAAGGAGCATTTCTGGAATTGGATATACAAAATTATAGGCTTATTTATTCCATCGAGGTCAATAATAACTACAATTTCCCAATTTCGAGTTAAGGTCAGGTAGGTTTCAAGCTCCATAAAGAGGCCCTGAATGCAGATGAACGTGTAATGGAATAGAATAGAAATAGAAATAGAAATCCCTTTATTGTCATTGTACTCAAGTGTGCAACGAGATTAGAGGGCTCCCCTCTCCAGTGCAATACAGAGTAAGCCCATTCTACAAGTGTATAGGAAAACATTTAGCTCACTCATGGGTGAATTTGGAGAATGAGAGTGCTGCATGGTGTGTTAAATGGATGATTGTGGTAGAAAGCACCGCAGGTGAGGGTGAATGTTATGCCAATTCACTCTCAGCCGACTGAGACAGCAAATCTGAAATGTTGACGTAACAGACAGAAGAGCCGGCGCCATGCTCCTGTAAACACGTTGACGCTCTAACCGTGTAATAGTCGGCTGCAGTGGAAGGTAGACTCCAGAGAACAATTTGTGGGAAAGGCTTTGACAAGCTGTAGTAGGTGTGTGTGTGTTTGTATGTGTGTGTAAAATAGAGATGGGATGACTGTTGAGCATTGCTTCCCCTCCAGGCTGCACAGATGCCCATTATACACCCTCATCATCGCCCATCTGTCCCTGCAGATGCCCCTGCTGGGTAAACTGGCAAATAGTCTCCTCTTGCTTGCTCCAACACTTTCGTGGCAGCACATCAGTCCACAGTGTCGCCAAGAAAAGAATGACTTTCAGAAATGTGAGTATTGGTGACTATTACCATTTATGTCGCGTGAAATCATGTCAACCACACAGACAGTAATATAAAGAGGGAGTATAAGCCTATCGAATATGTTCCTAAGAAGATGTGATATGACACATTTATAATGATTTTTTTCCCCGTAGTTGGAAGAGGAAAATACGCAGTCTGCTCTCGCTCTCCTTTTTCTCTTTTACACGCTATTGAAATGATGCATACTCTTCTGATAAGCAATACACGGATGATATGAAAAACCTAAGTCATTTCAAGCTCACTCTTAATATGCTTTACCGGCTATTCACAGTCTATCAAAGCGCTAGAATTCCTTGGAAATGTCAGTCTGACTCCCTCCAGTGGAAAAGCAGGCAGAGTATTGGCCAAATGGACGCCACATCAATCCTGTCCACCCGACGAGCAGCGCTCACTTGGTGAAACTATTGTTCTTTCTCGGGAGTAAAGACACCGCGGGGGTCACAGGAGCATGTGCGAGTTGGACAGATCTTGCATGCAGTTTGTCTTCATTAGCTCAAGCAGAGTTTAAGTACAGAGTGAATGGAACTGACCTGAGCCTGCGTGGATGTCCATATTAGCAGTGCATGACAAGCCCCAGGTTGGGAAGGGAAGAGAAGAACAATAATATGAGAATTAGTTTACTACCTTACAGTGATGTAGAATTTTTGCCTCAAGTTCAACTGATGTCACGAATGATGTCAAAAAAATAAATCAATAAATCTCCTACTAAATGGTCAATTTGAAAACGCCCAAATACAAGTCAAGCCAAGTCCAATGAATTTTGAAATTGTACAAAAGTAGTCAAGTTGGGGAAAAAAGAAGTGAAAACTAATATACATTTCGACATTATAGAAAAAGGCACATTCTCCAGACTTAAACCCCACCGAGCTGGTTTCTACGACTGTACTAGAACTTGACAAGGTGAAAGCAACTAACAAGGGCCATTTAGTCATGGGAAATTCTACAACATAGCGATGAAAAACTTAGTGAACAATAATTAATTTTCATTGAGCAACGATGTCGCAAGTCTGTTTGTTCAGTAACTATGTAAGGTACGGAATACATTTTGGCTGCGTCCGTGATTCTCTGATTTCTTTAACTAGAATTGTTTCTGAGAAGTTTTGTACGACTGAACTGCATGAATTATTTTGATTTTGATTTTTAATGGAAAAATGAGGGTCTTCTAAAACCTTTGACGGGTAGCGTGTGATATATAATATATACTTTACATTGTGCTGCTAAATATTTGAAATTGCTCGTGATATGAAACTGGAGGGGAGGAAAAAAAGCATGACAAATGTTTATTTTGCATTTTATCATTCAACGAGGCGTTTGTATGATTTGGTTGACTTATTCGGTCAGGCCCTTTATTTATGACTTGCTCACATGAGCGGCAACATAAGCAAAATATCTGCTTATAATAATTAAATCTGCATTTAAGAAAGTGATGTGTTTGCCTGATCCTCAGTGTAATTCCCTTTGAAAATGGATGCAATCAACTCATAAGTTGCATTTATTCAAAACCGGCATGAACGGGAAATGGAAAAGCAGCTATGGAAAATAAGAACCGTCCTTCTCAAATTGCAACATGCGCTGGCCAGTCAGTGATCTCATCTCCAAGTCTTTGTGACTGAAATGCCATTGCCCTTCAATTGTCTTACCGTTTTGTTCTTGCCTTTCAAAATAAATGTGAACGATAATTCCTCTGAAAAAGACACAGCATTGTTCAACGCTTCCCAACAATACACACTGCGCTTTGTGAAACTCCATATTGAATTATTCAACTACAGCGATTGTGAGGATTCCTCAAAGGAAATGAGAAACGCACCATGTGTTCATCTGGCAAGGCTCTCGAAGACTATGGCGCATCGGCATCTAACGGGTGTGAAGGGAAACATGCAGGTATGTGTAATGCGGCGCCGCTAAGCAGCTAACGAGCCTGCAGACTGTCGTGAATGTTCTTTTCCCCAGTCAATAATTTTTTTGGGGTGATTCTGTCACCAGATGAATGCGACGACTACATAAAAAGGCTCCAAGGTGGTGTTATACTGTTAAACCTGTAAATATTTAAAAAAGAAAATGACTAGAATGACTTCATAAATAATACATACTGAATCACGCGTTGCGTTTTTAATGAGGGTTAGGGACGACAGTGTTCATTGACTACGATTCAAGGATAATTTACAAAAGTGGAAAGATGACTTTGAAACCGATGCAGTTGGTTGCGACAGCTGGGCAATGGTTGGGCCCAATGCGGAACTCTGAAAAATTAATTTATGGGAAGACGGTGCGACAAGCCGGCATGCGTGAGGATGGTTTTTTTGAATGACTGTGCATTGTACGTAAACAAGGCTGTTAAAAATTACATTCGCCTCGTCTAGGCCGTTATTAGTTTTATCAGAGGAAAAGATAACACAAACTGTCCTATATATAAAATAAATAAATAAATAAAATAAATAAAATAAATATGTATAAAATATATATACATATATAAAATAAATAAATATAATATATAAAATAAATATGTATAAAATATATATACATATATAAAATAAATAAATATAATATATAAAATAAATATGTATAAAATATATATACATATATAAAATAAATAAATATATATATAAATATATATATATATAATATATATAAAATAAATACAGTCAGATAGTTTTAAATATATGAAGTAGGGTGGGCTGTGAACAAAACTATACAAAAGGCGGACTTCCATTTCCTGACGCTGTAAATAAATTTCTAAGAATAATAAAATCACATCAACTTTTGGCCGAGATGTTAAAACTCTTGAATTAGCTTTACACATTTTAATTTAGGACCTTTATATTCCATACCTTAACTGAGTGACAAGTGTAACTGAAGGCTTGTTGATGAAGTGCCAAGAATGACGAAATTTTTAAAAATTTAAAATTCATTCATTGCCCACAGATCGACATCTTCATGGGAGCTCAAGTGAGCTTCGTGAGGGCTCGGCACCCCGGTGACATGTCGGGTACTGAGACACTGAATGGCATCACTATAAATGAGACGCTGAATGATGTCACAGAATTAGACGTCACAAGAGATCCTGGGTGGCATGACTGGAGATGAAAGAACACAGGACCTTGAGACACGGAGTGGAGATGAGTGATGTGACACATGGTGATGTCATACGACATGAAACGTAAAGGGCAAAAGACATTTTTCACCAGAGCTCTAACGTGATTGTTGTCCAACTCAGAGGTCCAAGGGTGAAGGAAGCAGCCAGTTATTGGTTAGGATGTACTCAACTCGACTTTGCGAATTGAATAGTTCGACTCCAGTAGCGGAATATTTGGTGATACGTCCCAAAATGTTTTTAAAATACTCCTTACTTTATAGAATTATCCAAAATACAATAAGTAAAATCGCCTGATGCATCCCCTTGGCTTGAGGCACACTTTTGCCAAAACATTCCAACTTGGTTTCAATAGACCATAACACATTTCCCCACAGTCTGACTTCAAGTATTTTATTTTATTTGCAAGATATTGCTTTTGATATGAAGAAGATGGGCGAATGTTGTCACATGTACAAAACCGAGAGTGCTTGCCAGAAATTCCTGCAGTTGGTTCAATGTTGCTGTTGGCGTCTTGGCAGCCACCCTGACCAGCTTTTCTTTTCATCTAATTTGGAGGGATGTCCAATTCTTGGGAATGTCACAGTTGTCCCATATTTTCTCCACCTGATGATGGTCTGTCTTCACTGTGTTCCATGGTATATTTATGCCTTGAATATTTTTTTGTCCGCTTCTCGCACGCCATATGCTAGTTGTTTTGTATTTGTTTTTGTTCATTTTTCTGTAGTTGATTTGAAAAGGTTATAGGTGTTATTAATAGTAGAAAAGTTGAATTATTAGTCTTAGTCTGATTATGTTACAACACCCTTCCATTTGAACGGCGTTTTTTTGCATTGTAATATTAGTTGTAACTACGCAGACGCCATTATTGATTTGAAAGCTTAAATTGCAGCACAAACACAAAAACGACAGCGTGACCTCTGTTTTGGTTTGGAGCAGAGTAACAAATTACGAGTCGACGTGTAACACCAGAACAAGCAGATTTATTTTCCGAGTTGTTACACAATACTTGTTTTTTTAAAACAACAGGAAAATTGTTCACTAGGAAATATAGCCAAAAAAATGTCAGGGAAACAGCTCATCAAAAAAACATTGGGTGCAAAGAGTGTAAACCAGGTGTGGGCAAACTATGGCCCGGGGGCCACATGCAGTCCATTATATGTTTTAATCCGGCCCCTCTGTCAAATTTTAGAACCCACTGTGGCCCGCCAATCAAAAAGTTTGCCCACCCATGGTCTAAATCCAGCAACTCAACATTAATTCCAATCCCAAATCCAAATCCAAGCAAAGTCTTCAGAAACAGTGGACCTTCACAAACAACGAACAAAAACGCTGCATAATTCTCTCCCGCCTTATAGAATAACAATGAGAGTAATCCAGATCCACTCGATGTTTATTTGCTTTTTTATGGCCCATAGCACAACCCCGAAACAAAAAAAAAAAAAAAAAAGGATGACCTCCTTGGTGGAGATCCCAACAGAGCAATTGCTCAACAAACAAGAGAAGAGTGAAAACATTCTTCCTGTCAACAAAAGCCCTTAGGGAAGTTCATTGGTCTTTTAATGATTAAATAGTACTGGTGAAACCGCCGCTGGCAGAATTCTAGCTAATCGCTTCAGGTACGGCAAGCTTGTAGTTTTTGGCAGAAAAATATGTAACTAATTTCGCAGCTGGCACATCTATCTATGGAAAAGGTTTGCATTGGCATTTGGCAAAATGGATTTGTGGGATCACCTAGACCCTCCTCTCTTGCCAAGAGAAATTTCATATTGATAGAGGGGCTCTGAAATGTTCGCAAATTAACATATAAATACATCATTACAAGCTTGATTTACACCTATAGGTCCATCGTAGGACAGAAATGAGTACTCATTAAAAGTGCTTTGCGTATATCAAAAGTCCTTCCTGGATAAGGAGGTAATCATATTTGGTGATAGTTTGGCAAACGCCACGTCTTGTTATAAATTAGTAGAAACTTGTGATTTAAAGATCATTACTGCAAAACCTTCATTATAAATATAATGATAATGATTTCCGATAGTGAGTAACATATGTGTGTGCGTGCGTGTGCGTGTGGCATTCCAATAGTAATTGGATGCGCACCTAATGCTGATGACATATGTTGAGGTTTGTTCTGTTTGGTACTTTTCCGCAGAAACAGTCATTTGAATAAATACATATACGCCGAAATAATCTGAGCATACAGCGTGCGTGTTTGATCTGTGACATGCACACACAGCAGCATGCGCATTTACGCTTGTGTATTTATTTGTGTAACCACCCACAAAAGGTCTTCGTCTTGTAGCCAAAAACATTTTAGATTCACTCATGAATTCCATGACTGCTCATGTATGAGGGATTAAAAGATTTAAGATCAAGGAGATTGATCTTGGCTTCTTGTTAAGAGGAATTAGTTTGCGATTACCAAAATAAAAGTACCAGGTATAACGGAAAAATGTTGGCACAGTGAAATGGCGTTGCAAATGACATGGCTTGGAAATAGCTTCCTAGAATAATAATGGTTATGAATTCTGTGTAACTATTTAAAAATAATAATGTGGTTGCATAAGTGTACACACCCGCTTATAAGTGAGATGTGACTGTGTTGAGTCAGCACACACTTGCCACCATTTCTAAAACCTCTGATTAACCCCAAATGTGTTTTAGACATATTCCAACAGGGTTGCTGTGGCCACTTAAGAATAAAACCTAATCCGAACTTTTGAATACAATGATTGCTATTACTTCCGCGACTTTGAGGTTGCTTGGCGTCAGTAGAAAGCCTTGACAGAGAATGTGAAAACTTTCTTAAACCTTGATTAGAATGTGAAAAATGTGAAGGACCCTATCAGAACACGGCGGGTCAGGAGGGAGCATACCGGCACCCGAGCGCACGGACCCAACAGTATTGCGTTTGGGAATCTGAGGGACTCTCTGCCACACCCCGACACCACCCAGGGTCAGTCACGTATAGTGATTGCCAAATATCCAAGGCGCACTCGGTTGCAGGCAAACAAGGCTATCGTGGCCGCAAGGGAACAATGTGTAAACGTAGCCTGACATTTCCTTGTGAGCAAAGGAAACTTTCCAAAGAGAGTTTTAAAGATGAGTGCTCTGCCCTTCAAGTCTCTATGTAAACATCTGATTTCACCTAAAGATAGACAATACGGTTACTCAGTAACTTTAGCTTTTTTTCACACAATGTCTCAGCTCTTGAGAAGTAAAAGTGAAGCAATGGGCTCATCATCAATGGCGTATCACTGCAGTTAATTTATGACAGTCTATGGCATTCATCATATATATTTGTAAAGCACCATATAACTTGTGACAATTTGGCTGCTAACAACACAGATGATTTTAGATGCCATAGAGGGTGAAATAAGACTATTATTCTGTTCTTACTTTCTGTTAATGTGATTTTTTTTTTAGCGCTACTGCTATTTCCTACGTGCATAGAACGCACCGCAGCGCGAGATGACGCGTCCCCTTCTCGTACGAGAGAGAGAACTTTAAGCACTTTTTCCATGCGAGTTGAAGGAAAAATGGCTCTGAATAGAGTAAACTGGGTCCTTGATCTTTTTTGTGTAATCTCTGAGAGAATAGAGTTTGAATCCTGTGGCGTTCTTTAGCCAAAGAGTTTGTTTTTTTTAAGTCTATCGATCCTGGTGAGTGTTTTAGTCGAATGTGCCCAACTAGCATGGCTCTGTCAATGTGTCTCTTGATGTGTAACTGGAAAAAAAAAACAGTCGGGAATTACGTTCGGTGAACGTTGAGATTGTTATTAGCTAAGGGTGAGATATAACTGTTGTTAAAAAAATATAAACTATTCTACCCGCACTAGCATTCTTAGCAGGTGCATTACCTCGTGAGCTAAGCTAATAGACTCACGGAGGACAACATGCGTGTTAGATACACGCATTTTTTTTTTTTTTATTATTCAATGGTCGAATATTGCAATATTATTTTTCGGGGCCACATTGAGTAAGTGCTCTACACGTTTCATGCAGGCTGTTTTTATTCATTTTTTTGCTTCTGATAGAATCGTCTAAAGATTACAGTTATCATCAGTTAGCTACTTTCAAACCCTTCTTATAGTTTAAAAACATCACGATAGTAAAGGGCAATGGCTCGGATGGTGAATATATTCCAACTCAAGTTTGTTACACTAACTTACAGCAGTGCCATCAAGAATGCAGTGAGACTGACTGACAAGTACTCAACGGAGCTTCATTGAGATACTTTCTGAGCTGAAATTCTGCGTTCATGTAAACCAACTGTTTCATCAGATGTCTGGGAGGCTCTCTCCTGTGGAGATCCGCCGTTGTGAGGGCTGCTGGACCTAATGCTGATTTCTCTCGCCTGTCTTCCACAAAGGACCTATGGTTTTTGAACGTCCCCAGTTCAGATGATCCACCATTTATGCATGCCTTTGCTCACTGCCTCACAGTTTGCTGCCACATTCAGAACCAGTAAAAACAAGAATAAATATCCACTAATGGTCAAATTACAGGTGATACTGCAGTGCAATCATGTGACTCAATAATTACACACATTATTTGGCCATCAAATAGTATATTCCCCGATGAGATAATCTCCTTTCCTCATTTGTTGCCTATTACCAGGACACAGTTGAACACGACAGCGTTGCATGAGGATTACGTTCCACAAGCATTTCATCCCTGAAACGGCTTCCAGTGTTAACGAGAAGCAAACAATCTTTTCCACATCATTAGAGTTATGCAATTAGAGCTCCTGTTACAGCAGACCTGCTATCATAGCTCAAATGAAGAATCCTTAGTTTGATTAATAATCGCTGATTAACACCAGAAATGCAGATCCACCACGTGCTTTGCATGAGGACACCTGCCGACCCAAGTATCTTCTTTCATTTCACTCTTCTGTATAGTGATCAAACAAAAGCCGAGTAAAGTACCAGTGAAGGAAAAAAATCAAAAGAAACACTTTCAAGAAGAAAACATTTGTTCACTCTGATGAATCTATTAAGCGCTAGACCGGAAGGGTAACGATTTCACCCTGTAAATTTCAAACTGGCAAAAACATTTGGCGTTGAATTTCCTGAATAACAACCATCCTGAGTGTGACACAGTCAATATAAAGGGTGGTCACCTTGATATTTGAGAGACCCAGTTCACCCAAGCACAACGACAGTATAGCAACAATGCCTCACTTGGCTTCAAGAGCAAAAGGCGTTTCTATCAGAAATACATATCTACAAAACAGCAATTCAGCGCGCAAGCACTAAGCTCTCCTGAAAGGTTTGTATCAATGCACAAGCTGGCAATATGCATTGACAACCTTGAGGATTATATACAATAAGCCTGTCTGTACATCACATACTGTACGTCTGCTTAATTCAAAAGGATGAAATTCACAAACAAGTCGCCATTCCTAATGCTTTCATTTTGACACCAACTTAACATCTCGATACTCAAAAGTTTCCTGCTGCTTGGGCTCATTCAGCGCCACACATCAAGACGTTTCATCACAAAACTCACAAAGGAGAAACAACACTCAAAATCGCCCGCTCATCACAGAGTTGAAAAAAGAAGACCAGTTGAATTATAAAATGCTCAAACTGTATTGGATGTGAACTCACTACTCGTTTCAGGTGTTGTATTGCCAAAAAACATCTATCACGCAAACAGCATCTGACGATAGAGTTTTATGTACTCAGCAGTTCGATATTTGCTTCTCAGGGAACTACTATACAGTGCATGAACCCTGAAGCTTAACACTGGTCAAGCATGGCAAAAGCAAAATCTATTCGCACGGAGATGCAAGTAGAATAACCGCCATTAGTTGGCATCTGCTATGAAGTAAAACTACTTTACAACAGCCATTAACAAAAAAAACAAACAAACGGCCATTTAACTTGAAATTACAAGTCACGCTTTAAGGTCTGACCCAGCTGTGAATGCTTCCTTCATGATGTATGAGCTGTCATCAGCCTCAATGGAGAATGATCAAAAAGCCATGTCCCGTTCTTTATTCAATGCTGCAAAACAAAATGATGTCATTACAAGCCAATTTGGACAATATACGAGCAGTTGATCACTACATTCCAATACAACGGGGCACAAAGAAACGCAACAACCCCCAATCAAAGGACATGACAAATGATGTCAGCGCACTCGTGCAGCAATACTGCGCCACAACAGCAGGTGATACAGTAAGATGAATATGATCATTACCTCAACCAAACTGGCGCTTTAGTTTTAGTTAATGACAACAAATATTTGCCAACTGATATTTTTCATGCATGTGCGGCATCGCAATGCAAGAATGACAAAAAAAGGATCTTTGACGACTTTAGCCGTCAATGGCAGTAAATGAGTTAATAGTTTACCCATCCCAATTAAACTTACTAAAATACCATTTTAAAAGTATGACTTTGTTGTGTTGTTATATTCTCCCTCTCTTGCACAGTTAAATAAGATTTAAGTCTGCATGCGTCAGTGCAACTTTACTGAAAAATAACACATAAAACAAAATAGAATAAAATATTACATATTCAAAGACCAAAATGTTCAACCAAACAATGTCGTATAACATATGCAGCATATAAAATCCCATAAATAGGCAAACAAAAACCAGCATTGATTATATGGCGAATCCATCCAACCATTTTCCAAACTGCTTATGAACCGTCAAAGAACTGCTACTTTAACACAACGGTGCAGCAACACATACAAACAGAATATATCATGTTACTCAAAGACATATATTGGCTCTCCTCTGTGTTAACGAAATAATGTTAAAACAACAATATATCCTGCGAGGTTAAGTACTTGTTACTCTACGACACTGAAAAAAAATGTGTTGAATTTTCTGTTCTACATCTATATAGTGTAAATACTCCCTAAAAGAACAATCACTTAAAAATATGCGATATAGTGAGGACATGAAGGATGAACCGCGACATAGGGGGACACAATACATATACACTCACAAATCGTCTTTTTTCATTCACCCACGCATGCTGTTTTCCTCCCTCAGACAGTATAGGATGCATGAATATGTAAAACAAATGTTAATTCCAAAAGTTGAAAAGCTGGACAAACTTTCTCTCGGACTGGTAAATGCTCATTGCCAGTGGACTCGAGGCTTTAAGTGCACGCATTATGCTCACTAATTTCCATACAGGCTCGTACCCTGCTCACAAAATTGCTCACATTTCATAAGCTTCCTTTTCTGTTCAGTGCAACCTGCTGCTTTCAAAAGCTTAACACACAAAGGCAATTTTTTTTTTTTTACATCCATTTATATGTCCTAATTATTATAATGTACAGTAAATGTATGAACTCTCAATCCATATAATCTTAGGGTAAAGTGGCAAATGAGATTGTAAACTCTCAACCACCAAACTCTATTATTTCCCTCGTGACCTGCACTCCCCACCAATACACCCGAACAGTAAATGTGGAGGTGACACATCGAGTCTCTCCCCATCACTTTGGCTCAGTCAAGCATGGGATGATAGAATGAAATGCTCTGTAGTGTAAATTTCATCTCTGTCAAGCCAGTCTCCTTTAGTCCTGATGGAGGGGAACCATCTGCTTGTGGGAATTCGGCCATATTCGGCCCAGAGTTCAGTTGACATGAATGAGGGAGCGGAGGGGCGGGGAGAAGAGAGGAGCCATTTATGATTTAAATATCACAAATATGGCACTCGTTAAAGTGCGGGCTCTTGCCAAAAATGATATAAATGAGTAAATAAAATTGATCGATGATATTTCCATACATGCAAATGCAATGAAACAACAAATTCGACTCCAAGTCAACAATCAATTTTGTCATTCAGATAAAGTGTACAAAAAGGGCTGTTCCAAAAGTGCATTTTTCCCAAGATTAGTTCAGGATTTGGAACTTGATTCACTTTCACACTGATAATTTTCTCAACAGAATTGTTACAGCTGATTCCTCCCAAAACTTATTGTGAAGCAAATTTTGACCTCCAGCATGCATTATACTTGACAGCTGTTGGCTATTTATTTATGCTCTTTAGCGCCACTGGAATGTGTTCCAAGAAGAAGTAATTACGCCAAATGTCAAGCAACAGCTTCAGATGAATCAATGATAACGGTTGAATTTTTAATTACATTTTGCCATTTAACACATTTCTATCCATCGTACAACAGCAGGAAAAAGAGCCTCATTTACTACGCCAGAGCAGAGCTTACATCATTTTAGCTTTTTAGCCACAACAGTGACAGATGTAACTCGCTTTCCGAGGATCATTTGGTAACATTAACGGCAAGCCCCGCTGTAACCCCGGAATAAATCTGTAAGGGCCTTGGCAATAACAGGCAACAGTTTAAGTGGCCAGGGTTATTTCAGGGCATTACAACGGGGGCCGTAAAGACCTTGTTAGCGGGTACTTAACCATCTGTACACAAATCTCCTCTTGCGAGTCGCACCTCATCTCCATACTGACCTCCCCAAACTACAGTGTCCTTTCAAAACCATTGAAGCGTAATAGCAGCGTTCATAAAACACATCTCCCCTTTAAACCGTGACCTACTAAGACATGTGCAGTAACACCTGTCCACAGAAGAGGGTTGGGCAAACTTGTGTGCCCATGGGCTGCATTAGATTTTTAAAATGAACAGGTGGTAGACAAAATCCTGTTTTTATGTCAAGGAGAGGTGAGGATGTAAAGAGTCATATTCATTCATGTATTCACGTGACAGCACAAGGCAGCAACACTACAAGATTTTTTTTTTTTTTCCCCGAAAGCACCCAAAAGCTTTTTACGCCAACACAGCAATTGTCCTACAGTATATGAGTACAGGGATTATCTCCAAATAACGGTGTAGTGCATATGCCGTTAGTACAATTTGACTTCCAGTGGAGCCATGAAAATGATGTAATGGTGGTGAGCATGAGTGGACTGTAAGTGCAGATTGCCCTCATTTGCATTCAATAAAAGAAGAGCGTGTAGAACATTGAGGATGGGTGATGGGTTAACTATTCTTGACACACCTCCGTAAAAGTTGAAATGCATTATTCAACTGCCTGTTTTTACTCACCGAAATGACTCACAATGGTTTGAACAATACCAGCAGTTATGAAGAAAATAACTGAGAATTTAATGTATTCTTTTTTTTTTTTTTTTTTATACAAAGTGCATGTGACCGATTGCCATCCACAAGAAGTTTGTCTGCACTGGTGTTCATCTTACCTGGTTCTTCAAATCCAGTTTGGGACATGGGCGGCCTCCGTTAAAAGCCTTTTCTCTAAGCCACTTGGATCTGACTTTCAACCCGCCGCCACATGATGAACTGCAGGCTGACCACGCGGACCAGTCACTGAGCTTACAGTCCAGGGGACATGGGATATGGCACACCTCCACCATGTAGCCTGTGAATGGAACATTAGCAGGTGAGAGAGTGAGTGAGAGAGAGAGAGACAGCCAGACAGAGACAGACAGAAAGAGAGAGAGAATGACAGAGAGACACATAGAAGACAGAGAGCGAGGGGCACAAAGAGAGCGAGAGAAACAGGCAGACAGAGCGATATGTGAGAGAGAGACAGAGAGAGAGAGAGAGAGAGAGAGAGAGAGCGCGAAGTAGGACTTGCACTGGGATGACAGCTTCATTACAGGTCACATTAATAATTTCCCACATTGGCCTGTGCTCTGCCACACTTCCTCGCTGTGACCAAGAAGTAATTATGAGACTAATGAGTGTTTTTCTGCTCAACTGTGCCAGCGCAGCAATATGAAACTTTCTCAGGCTTTTTTACAACTGTCCATTACTCTTTCTCAAGTTATATTTTGAGCTTTTGTGCTAAAACCCTTACCAGTGTCGGTACACAGCATAGGCTGCACTAAGCGTCCTTGTTGATCAACGCAAGCCACAGCTCTGTAGCGCAGACCTTGACCACACTCCTTCACTTCCTGGTGGCTCATCCAACTGAGCGGCAAGCCCGGAATGGAAGTTTCATGGAGGATGCAATCGGACCAGTTCCCAAAAGGTTGGGACAAGTACTCCTCACAGGGACAAGCCTCTTTTTCTTCCAGAGGATAGAACGCCTCATTCAGGCATTGCTCCTTCTTTTTACTGCGACCTGATGGATGATCAAATATACATTTTATTAATTTATGTATTGATTGACATACTGTGTCTTCATTCTCTTTTGGGGAATAACCACAGATATGAACACACCAGTCAAAAGTGTTCCATTACGAATGTCATCAGTTCATTTTTCCATACTGCATAATTGGCGAGTAGTTTTTGTGATTAGCAGTCCTGGTGTTTTAAAAATGATTGCCTTTGGATTGCAATTATTTTAAGAGAAATGTGTAAACTCAATGTCTGTTAAATTGCAGCAAAAAAAGGACTTTGGAAGTGATGACAATTATGATCGAAGAAGAATGTCATTTCAAAGTGGAAACGTGACTAAACCTTTTTGTGAGACACTGCAAACAAATCCTGATAATGTCTACATAGACAACAAAGACGCACCAAAAGTATCAAAGTTTTCTCTCATCATGTATATTCAGTGCATAGATTATTCTTCACTTGCATGCATTATTAGTCAATAGAGTGTGTTTGATTCAAATGGGAGACAAAAATGGAGAAATGACCAAAGAATGAACAGATGTGGTTGCATAAATAGTAATGCGAGGAACAATTTTTCCACTGTCACTTATTTCACTAGAAAAATGATCCATTTGCCTTTTGAAATAATACTCAATTATAGTTTATCTCACGGGGCTGAGTTGAAAGTAGATGAAATGAGACTGATGATGAAGCATAACGCCATCAATAAACAGCAAAATCGAATTCGGAATGCTTTGTCATAGATGGCCACGGTTTCATTTTCTGTCTTTCAACACAGATAAAATGAAGTCCAATAAGAAGAATTTCTATCAAACGTCCTACACGTTGACTAACTAAAGGGTGTCCTAAATTCAAAACTGGCAAAGGGGATAATTGTCGACAGACTTGGTACTGAGATATATCACAACGCAAATCATGAGCTTTCAACAGCTGGTCTTGTTTTTTTTTAGTCTTTCTGTAGAAGTAAAAAAAGTTTTTTTTATGAAATGGAACATTGCAGTATACTCTATCAACTTTCTCTTAAATACCATCTGCTCAGTATGAAACACAACCATTACAACACTCGACTCTCAAAAAAGTTAGATGTGATTCTTGAGCCAAGCTGTCGATGCAAAAAAAAAAAAAAAAAAGAAAAAAAAAAGGGATATTGGGCTTTCGGGTGACATTTTAAGATGAACATCAAATGCACTTCAACCTTAATAGCCGAACATTAGACCTTCTCCAAATGTTTAAATGCACATCCACAATTTTTTGGTGGCTTTTGCACAACTTTCTGATCGCTGACAGGGAGCTAAATGGCGTTTTGGGTCTCTGAATGTTTGAAACATTTGACATTACTTAATTGCGCCCAACAACACACAACACTCAAAATCCTATTCAGTCGCTAATTTAGGACGCCAACAAACCACTGGTTAATTACGCCACAAGTCTCCGACGTTAGTGGCTACTACTGGCTAGCAGCTAGCTAGCTGTTAGCATTGGCAACAAGCACCAAACACTGGTTACCGATCCGCAAACGTTATGGACTTGTATGAAGCAGTCCGCGGCGGGGAAAAGCAAATTTGGGGACCACTGTTAAATCAAGACAACATGTAATTAATCAAAAGTACCTCACCAATGCTAGACTTTTAAGAGGAAGTGGCCAACTGAGCTTTCGGTCATGAGCTGAAGGTTTTAGTGGTGGAGTGTGGCAAAAAGCGGAAGGATCCAAGTGCATACAAATAGGGAGGGATCAAAACTAAATCGACAAAATCACTAAAAGTGTCACGAGCAGGTGGCAACAGAAAGGCTGGACGAGTAACATAGGAGTGGAGGATTAAAAACAAACAAACAAAAAAAACCCACCTGTTGTGAAGTTTGCCATTCTGCTAATTGTGTAAAAAGTGTTCAATCAGAAGATTGAAAAGTTTAGGGCAGGCTAAATTAAGATCAACTGTGGTGATTATAGTGTATTTTAGGCTCATCCTGAAATTTCACTTGAAAGCCGAATATCCCTGATTTTTGGAGCGTAGTGTTAATATGCAGTAGACTTCGACACAGGTGTGTGGGGTATAAAATCATAATGTAGTTTGCCCAACGTCAGCATTAAAACAAACAATTGCCTTTGTTACATTGACTCAGCAAAACATTTGGACTGTCTCACTTGACAGTTATTGTACAGTAGAGCAACTCTACCACAAAGCTACCTTACCGCAGAAAATGTACATCCATCATATGACAGTGTAGTAAAATCCATCTGCTCTAATATAGGTGTCTAATAAATTTTATCCTCGCTCCACAATTATGTAAATTAATGTCATAAAATAGCCTTGTAGGGGGGGGGGGGGCAAAATGACAGCAAATATGAGGCACCAAAATGTGACGTTGTGAATGATATGCTCACTTGAAAATGAAGTAGTCCAGAGTCAAGTTTAAGTAACCAATAGGAGGGCTGGGTTGGATACAAAATGTATACATGTGTATGCACACACTTTTCCTAAAAGCGCCAGTCAAAAAAAAAAAAAACAATCATCTTTTCAATTTTAAACAGAAGACTCATGTTTGCTCAGCGATGGATATAATAGACATCATCAGACAGGCAGGCTGTTATCGACGTTTTTTCCTCTCAAATCACCAAATTGTTGATAATTAGTGACATATTCACAGGAAGCAACAGGAGCTCGATTGTGAGGAGAAAAAGAGGCTCGGATTTTTTGCTTTTTTTTTTTTTTTTAATGCATGACGGAGGCTTTCAGAAATGTATATTTTGGTGCTAACGTAATTGTAGGTGTGCCATCACCTCAGCAAGAAACACAATTATTTGCCACTAAAGTAACGGTTTACGTTTTGAAGTAAAATGTCAATTAGGAACGGGAGATTGGCCATCTTGCAACCTGAAGGTTGGTGGTTAGATTCTAAACCCTTGTGACCATGTTGAAGTAATCTTGAGCAAGATAAAAAAAAATGCAGTGGTTCATGACGCTGCCTATATATAATACTTTTTTTTCCTGTTATTGCAAACATTTTTTTGGGTCGAAATATTGAGTAAATTCAACGCACCATTTTTTTTTTTTCAATGTAGAATTTTTTTTCTATCTGAACTAAATGTGTACTATAAGAAAAAAAACACACCATTTGACAACCTGTCTTGTATGAAACAAAGTCATGACATTTACGTAGATAGACCGGCCCTAAACTGCGGCACATGTATCCAGCCCTCAGGGATGACCTGTTACTGAACTTGGGCCCATTTTAATGAGTTGGGCTCGAAGAGCATTATGGGAAGAGACAGGGTGTGTTTACTAGAGCCCCTGTGGCACTAGCTCAAATATTCATGAAGACAAATAGTATCCAGCCTGCTCTGCAAACACAGCATGTAATGCAGATTTGGCCATCTGTGTTGAAATCAGGGATTACATGCAATGTAAGAGCCAATTTACACAAGAGAGAACAACTGGGAAAGTGGGAGGGCGCAAACAGGTAAAGAGACAAACTCATTCCTTCAACTTCAATTCAGTCCAACCTAGTTTGAAAAGTGACACGCTTACCTGTGAGCGAGCGCTTGCGACTTTGGAAGCCGCCACATCCAGCGCACTCCGAGAACTTGGACCAAGCCGTTAGTGTGCAGTCATCCCTGCAAGCCACTCGACACGCTCGGATCTGAGTAGGCAAAGGACCAGCCCAGCGCAGGCACTCTGTCAGGTTGGCTGCCTCGTCGTTCTCCCCGACACAACCGAGTCCTGCCGATAGAGAGGAGGAGGGGAACCTACTCTGATTACATTTGACAGAACCTTCTGTAATTGCATTCGTGCTGTCGTGGCCATCCGGTGACATCCAACTATCGCGCCATCTATCTTCTATACTGCTTCTCGTCACTTGGGTCACTCGGGTCTACCACTTATCACGACTCGTGGCTTTTCGCTTGCCACAAGTCGTAAAATATTCATACCAGCGGGACCACAGGATTGGCAGTGAGCAACAAGGGTAGCATTTTTTTGTCTGGAAAATGTTTTATCCAGTAAGGCATGGACAACAACTGTGTGCCAAGTAGAACTTTATTCAGGTCACATGCACAACGTGAAGAAACATCGTGACACTTATGTCGTGGCATCAACCTGTATCTTAACACTAGTCGCAGTAAAGTGTGCACAAGTGTGCGGAAATATTATATAAAGCAAAAAAATTGGGCGAATAGCAGAGGCACTTGCAAAATATGCAAAACAAATGCAAATCCACTGTGTATTTTTATGTACCGTAATATTATCACCATGGTAACGCAACAGACACCACAGAACAAGAAGAACATGCTTGAACGAGTGACACATAAACTGGGATATTTTGAAGATCTTAAAATAAACATGAACCACATTTTTTTTATATATTAGCAGTGCCTATCTGACATGTGCCAGCTTTCCTTGCCATCGAACAGTAACTCATTAACATGAATGAATGAAACTGTTAAGTTGTATATACTTTGTTGAAGACTAAGTCATAAACAAAAACACATGCATGCATAAAAAGTTCAGGTCGACCGTGGATCAATAAGATAATACTCAGAATGGGTTTTGCTGGAGTGACCTAATTAATATGAAAATTTATGCAGCAAGGTACGCTACAATCTAATCCTCGACTCGGAAATCCGTGGGGAAGATTTTATGAAATTTTATCGCGTGGTTTAGAGAACAATTGTGGACACAAACCAACAATGACAGGGTAAAGATAAATAGTCATGCCTCATTTATATATATTTTTTGTCATTCATTGGAAATGTTTTAAAAGATGGACTAATGGTGCTCAAGCATCAGCCTCTAGAGCACTGTGGCATGCACTGATAAAACATCATCGCCACCTCCCACAACACTTTGCATGTCGGTGTAGATTCACTGATCTAACTACCAACACAGATTCCCTTCATCCATTTGATTAATTTCTCTTTCACTTATAAATTTTGCCCTCTGCCAAGTAGTATTTCGCCTCTATGGGTCCGCACAGCAAATGTGGTGTGCTTCTCGACAAACACAGCCAACATAGCGCATTTCATTGGATAGACATGATTAATTCAAGAATCCACTAAAGGAGAGATATTGTAAATCTGTTTTGTAAGTAAAAGAAAGTAAAGAAAATGAGAGTTGAAAAAAAAATGTTTTTCTGAAAATGTGCATGTAATATAAAATATACAGTAAATTGTGATCTAGTGTATAATATTTTTTCATACGTTCTGGCATTTGTTCATTATTACATTATTATTAAACATTCACAAATAATGTGAGGGTCGAAAGTTCAATGTTATATTAGTTTTCAAATGCAAATAGTCTATTATTTCATGTAACATGCAGCTATTATGATTTTTTTTTTTTGAATTTATTGACTGCCTTCCACTTAAACTCGTCTTTTCCATGAAGCAGTATACAAGTCATTAGCCCACACTCTCAACCCCAATGTCCTTTTTTCGGCAGATCCCAGTGCCGGAAAGAAAAAAAGAACCCTCGACTCTATTTTTAATGGAATTTGTTGAGCCTCGGGGTTGCCAAAGTCCACATGTGTGGTATTTCGCAGCATCTCACCCACAGACAGGGATCATCTTTAATTATGCACAAATTTGGAAAGGTGATAGGTTTGAAGGAATTGCTGAAAGAACACTCTACAAAAAGGCTCACTCCACAGTTTTCTCATGTTATAGAACGTGGGGGGAGGGGAATCTTATTGAATTATTTATATCAGCCAAAGCCAGGGATAGTTAAATTTCCCATCATAATGTGTAATAATAATGGTTATTTGATCGAGATTAAGTCCCATCCCATCAAATGTGATCTTTCAATTAATCCAACCATACCACATTGTGATATGATGAAACTATGTCATGTAATAAGCAATCATCAGCGTGAGTAATATGCTGTTCAAAAGCGTTAGATAATCAGACCGTATATTTATTTATTTTTTTTTTGTGTGAGGAGTCATTCGGAATTTTTTTTCGTTGACTTGCAAGCTAAAATATGAAACTTAACTCACTTCTATACAAACAGAACATTGGCAGACTGCAAGAATAATTAAAAAATAAATAAAATAAAATAAATAAATAAAAATAGTCTAAGACTCCCATCTGAGGTTAATTGTCAGACCAAATGAAAAACAAATGTTTTTGTTGATTAGAATTTTGAGGGCAGCCTAGGACGGATTAATGACATTTGCATTCATTTCAATGGGGAGCGATGATTTGAGATACAGTGGAAAAAAAAGCCAGATATGAAGGCTAGATATAATTTATGCCACGTGGCTTTCAAATTCGGCCTTTGGAGGATGCAACCAACACATTTTGACAGAGCCATACTAGAATAGCACAAGATAAATAGCGCTTTATTATTATTTTTAATTAATTTGAATAAAATTGGATTTAAAATTTTAATGAAAAATGAAAGATTTAATGAAAATTAATATTTTCATAGTATATAATTTTTTTTTTCTATTTTGTTGGTGCATCCCTCCATTGGGATAATTTTTTTTATACTCACGGTGCAATCTGAGTTGCCTCCAAGTGTCTGAAATGTCACAGGTATTTAAACGCGGGCGTTTTTTAATCATATTGAAAAGGTTAATCGCTAAAGGTTGAGGAAGACTGCTTTACACCTGGTGTGCCTCATTCGTCTTTTCTCACTGGAAAAGTCGCATCCAGTCACTTGACAAATTTCCACCAAAAGAGTTTAAATGGAAGAGAGCAACAACGGCAGCAGAAATGTCAAGTTCTTCAAGCCTCAGATCTAGCTACGGGCATCGCCTTTGCTGTAATTGAGCGGGCCAGTTTGTAGGCCCATTTGTGCTCATCTTCGCGAGTTCTCAATTCCAAAGAAAGGACATTAACTATGAGATAAAATGATAAGCGGTTGTCACGTCGCTCCTCAAAAAAACTGCTTATTAGGGCAAGTACGTCCTTACTATGACGCTTGCCACTTTGGACTACTTGAAGCGCATTGGTGCTCTCAAGTGTCGCGTTATGTGACAAAGTGTTCATGTTTCACGTTTGACACACGTGAAGGTCACAATCAGTTCTGCACAATCTAACGACAATTTGTGAGGAAGGACATCAGCCTGCATTTAGAGTACATATTTTACAGGTATATTAAGTACTTTCTACGCAGATACGGTCATCCGTGTTGGCTCAAGTAATTAAGTGCATCTGCTGTGTGTTGAACATCGACACGTCTGCTTGTCCAAAAGAGGAGTCATTTGATCTATTACAGCGCAGTATGAGCATCAAAGGTGCAGACTGCATCATCTTAGTGAAAGCAATCAACTGAGCAATTTACGACTCGTATCTTTTGGCAACAGCATTTGACCCAAACTTGAGTGTATTGATAAAACTGCTTTGATTAAAATCTTCTATAATAATCTGTATGGGCGTTTTTATTTATTTATTTTTTTTTGTTTCCTGGAAGGCAAAGTTATCTCTCCGTCCGTAATGCGCCTGTAGCCGTCCGGCTTGCTCCATTAATAAGGAACCAGTGGCGTGAAGAGATCGTCAAGACAACAGACAGAAAGATTCATCTTATTACACTCTCAGGACAAATTGCTTCGGTGTTTTATGACTCCATCAGTTGTTTGTTAAAGGAGCCGTTATGAAAGGACCGTTAGGACTCATTAAATAATGACAGTTAACTAGATGGAAGCTTAAAATCGGCTAACGAGTGCTGAAAGACAAATACTTGAGGACTAAAGAAAGACTTGCCTCTGGTTTCTAATCCATTTCCACAGGATTCTGCAGTTCGAGATAAGCTGCGTTGGACAGAATCAGGCACAAAGGTACAGGCGTGCCACTTGTGTCTCCGCCACCTGCATGGAAAAATAAAAAAATAAAAAAAAACACATCACATACACTTTTATTTTTATAATATGCAAATTAGTAAGTGGCACATTCAGTTCAGTGGTTTACCTGTAAATTGGACATGCCGGGAGTGATTCGCAATCCCTCTCTTCATAAAGTGTGTCGGGGCACTCTTGACCTCCATTAGCAGACTTCTGAATGATAGTCCGGTATCGAGACTGTGTGGCAGAGGTGGAATTCTCTGTTGGAAATTAAAAAAAAATAAATAAAAGGCTGAAACACAGGCTTTGGAAAAGTGGCAAACTTATTATATTTAAAATAATATATTCAACTTAGTAGGTAAATCAGTCAGAAATCATTATTGATCATTCAAAGTTTGTCCTTGCAACTTTCATTTATCAATCAATCATTGCACAATATGCAATTGTTGGGTTTATCACTACAATATTTTTGAAAAGATTCTGCCACTTTCTTTAAAAGCACAGAAAATTTCCACACCTCCCAGACTACAGAGACGTGCACTCCACCATTTTTGACTGATTCACACTTTATTTTCCTCTTATACAAACACCTCCAATTTTTGAGTTTGTTTTGCTTTTTTTGACAAATACCTGGACTGACTTAATTTTTTTCTCAACCCAAATGGATCTTTTTCAATACCTGCAGCCCATTATTTGTCCAGTTGTCGTGCCTAGCTGGCGATGTGAACCTTCATGTTATAGCATTACCCACATGCAATCGGGTTTATTCCACAGAACAAGGAAAAATAATAATTGTGTAATCATGTTGTCAGACCAGTTACAACTAGTAATTATTATGCTCTGGTTCCCTGTTAGAATTGGAACTAAATTCAAAGTAAAAATAAATAAATAACATGGCATACCCAGGAATATCTCAGCTCACATAAAGGATGGCTGCTTAAAATGGTCCCCTGAGTGGAGTTTTAAAATCAAACAAAACATGAAAATTCATGTTGGGTCGGTTATTCCTCTGTTGTAAAAGTGCTTGTTGCCAAGATATTGTAAAATGTTATTTATTCCCCTTTTAAATGAAGCCGCATTTTTGGGAAGAGCAGCATACCAGAGTATGCGCGTTGCAATCATATAAACTGGCAAATCTTCACTGCATTTACCAAATAATTCAAATTTTGTTACTTGCATTACCCCCTTAAGATATGAAGTGGCCATTTTGTGGTGTGTGGTGCGAGTCGGCATGCTATCTTTGTCTGATCACGTTAAAGCTCATGCAACACGGCAACTTCAAGCAGGTCTTTTGAAAATAAGTTGCAAAGTCTGCCTTATCACGAGCTCGTTGGGGCAGCATCTCCAGTAATTGAAAAACAATTAAAAAAAAACATTTTTCCATTATCGGCACATTTTCAGAGTAAAAACATCTGAGTTAGAAATCTCAAAAACAAGTCATCAAAGCTGATGAGATAGTGTGCTTGTGCATGGCTACAATTTTCCGCAACACACAGCCCTTAATTTCTGGACATACGACATTGTAATGACCACTGACTAATCACCTCACATTAAAAATGGTGAAACGAAATGTGACCGCATCATCAGCAAACCAATGAGCCACAGAATATTTATAGAGTTGAGTTGCTGGCACAATTGTTTTGATTATTTATTTTTCTATGAAGAATATTTTTTCCCGCGTAATGCGAAATCCAATGTGATACATATTAGTGGGGGAAAAGAAAATCAATGGGGCGTGAGGCAGCATAATCATTTGGAGAGACACTTTAATATTCAAATGCCTCTTCCGGTTTTTGAACTTGAGGTAAATATATTTAGTTGAATTTTCACAACATGATTCGGAAACAATGAGTGACCTGATTGAAGAGTCTTGCGAGATTTGAGCCCCTTGAGAGGCAAGCGCCGTATGGAGGCAGTGAACTCAATCCAATTCACTTGACAACAAGCAGCAGATAGCGAACAACTCATAAAACAAGAGGCCTCAAGCTGATTAATGCCACACCGAGTGAACTGTCAAACTAAACGTAAAAGCAAGAGAATTACTGCACACGGTGAGTATTTAAAATAACCGCGTAGTTTTGTCTTGGGGGAAGTCGGCTTAGATTGATGTAAACAATCAAGGCAAAACGCCATTGAAATACAAAAAGGTTAACATCAACAGTCGCGGGTTTATCATCTTTTAGGCAATGGTGAGACAGATAATACTCACGAGAATATATTCTTTTTCTATGAAAGATGACACCTTACTGAGTCACTTTCAGGAGTCGGAGTAGAAGTACTATTCTTCGTTTTGTGTCGGCATGATTCTATTATACTGCCTCCTGGTGGCCAAAGCGGGCACACCAGAAAGAGCAGCGCAACTGCTAAAAAACTGGACTATTGAAGTATTATTTTCCTTATTAAAAACACCAGCAATGTTTTCTAGGGAGGGGCACGATTTAATGATTTAATGACATTTTTACTCATTTTAGTGAGCAAAAATGAAAATTAGGTTACAACTATTGTGTCGGATCGAATTAAATTCTGTACGTCCTGGTACCAAAACATGAATGGAAAGGACACACGTGTAATCGAATATCATCTAATATTTTCCAAACAAGTATAAACAATTTAGATGAATTGGATATCAGTAAAGAGAGTACAGCATAAACTATGAAAACTACCCTGAAACTAATTTTGTCAATTGATGATGTGCACATGCGTGTCTACCCTACACCCAAATAAATAAATAAAATAAACAAGGAAACAGAGGTAAATCAAAACAACAATAAAGGTTCAGACTCCCAACATGAAATTGTTTGTCCAACCTTCCAATTCAAGAATAGCTTCAATAATGTATGCTCACGACTACCTGGCATGCAGGTTGATGGGCAGGCCGTCCATTCACTGAAGGGTGTCACAATGCAGTCTTTCATGCAGGGGAGAACACAGGGTTGGATCGTTTCTGGACGAGCAGAATCTGGGCATCTACACGCACACACAAACAGCAGTATTATATTGTACTCATCCTTCAGGCGATGAGTGATAAATGTCCTGAGTCTTGCTGGGAACAGGACAGTGCAGGGAAACAAGTGCCCTGTCCTTGACATCACACATCTCCCCACAGGAAACATGATTGATTATTAGTCCCGCTGTTTGTACGAGCCCAGGCAAAATGTCGACAGATTTATATGTATGAAAAAAAATAAATAAATAAATAAATTACAGTTGTCTCTCATATGATGCTTGGCAGAAAAGCATTATAAACACGCTGAAAAAAAAAATGGGACAATAAAATCGTAAGTTGTAGCATTGAGATAAACAGTCATTGTGCAAGCCAAATACGTAAAAGTCTAAAATACGTAGGTGGTCATTTTTAAGGGAACAAAAAGTTTTGAAACATTTTTGGTCTGACTGCTTTACCTTCAGAGTGTTCAAGGGTGGAGGGTCCAGTGTATGAACGCATGAAGTGAGGATATCAGAGGAACAACTGCAGGCCCGTGCTACCACGGGAATATAGAAACTATTTTCAACTAAAATTATATGATTTTTTTCCCCGTCTTTCTTTCTCTCCCAAATACCAAATACCTCCCTTGTAAGTTACAATTGAACATTAAAAACAAAGTTAGCATTTAATGGGGGCTTCACTAAATAGGCCCTGTAAAGTTCTTGTAAATTTGACTTATCACAGAGAAGAATTTGTTGACAACATTGCCGAATATGAATGAGTAAAAAAAAATAAGGCAAATATATGAATTAAGATTGAAAAAAAAAAAAGAAAAACAAAAATCAAGCCATTGCCTCCATTCTCAAAAGTTGCCACGCCCAGTTCAAGTGTCAACAGTCAATCAAATACCTTCTCAGGAAAAAAATGGCTGCTCTTTAGTCCAGCTTCATACATTTTAATTGTAACTTCTGCCGTCTAGTGGAAGAACATTTCATTGTTCTGCATGTCAGTATATGTCACTGGCAAAGAAAGATTAGCAAAGATATATTTGTAATTAGTATATTTAAGGACAAATCAGGTGAAATTTGATTTTTTTTATTCAGTGTGATCTCTCAAGCACACTGGTTGAGAATCACTAGCTTAATTATTCCAATAGCATCCTAATGAGGAGAGAAAATGCCATTGTTGTGTCTAATGCCTCCCTCCCTAAGGAAGGTCTTGTGATCATTATTATGGCCAAGGGATGAATTACTTCAACGCAATCCAAACACTTATGGCAGTTTTGCTAATGTTTGACAAAAAAATAAATAAATAATAAATAGCCGACATGATTGCCTGAGTTTATTGGTTCATAGCACTTCTTAAACAACTAACGTGAATGTGCATTTTCTCGTTTACAAGCCTAGCGTCAGCAGTCTACTATTAGCACCAATAAGACCCAGGGGACTCCCGCGGCAAAAATCAATTCAAGTTCACAACATGCCAGCTAATTAAACCTGACAAAAGGAAGACCACGCAAACATGTTATTCAGCTCCAAAGACACACTGTCATCGCTTTTAAAAGATCATCACTAATATTTAACCAAAGGACTTTTCTTAAGAGCAAATCATTGCGTCGCATATTCGATCTGTTTCAACTGCCACATAGCTCGTGTCACATATTTATGAGCGTCCGTTGGCAGTATTTTGTCAATGCTGCAACTTTGAAACCTTTCATAATCCATGCGGATATGTACAGTAAATCATATGCTTTGATGTCTTCATCCACCAGAAGCTTCACACACACACTCACTCACTCACACAAACTCCAGGCGCAACTCCCCCCCCCCCACACTAAGTGGCTTTTCTCGACCTAGCAACTGAGATCCAGGTCTCACTTGAGACTCAGCATGATGCTCACATTGTGCCAGTAGCAGAAAGTCAGCAGGCACAAGAACGTGATCAAAGTACACCCAAGTACGAGGAGCGGCATGCAACTTTCCTTCCTCAACTTTATCCTCCTTCCCTCTTTGCAGCGATGCATGCCAAAGGGCACAGCGGTGCAACTGGGCAGCTGGGGAATATTGTCAGCAACTCCGAGAATATGGCGATGAGAAATGCTGTAGCTGTGTAAAAAAAAAAAAAAAAAAAAAATGTGGTGTGGAATATTTATTTAACCCGTGAAAGCTTTAAAACAATGAAAAACGTGTGTAGGCCGATTTAATACACAAAAAAATATGTGGTTTGTGTCATTTTTTAAATAATTGTCCTCATTGGGAATGCCATGAAGTAAAAATGGAAAGAAATCTGGACTTGGTACTCCCTTTGCGACAACAACAAACAGCAGGGAAGACCTTCTTGAAAATGTGTTTCTGTGGGAATCATTTTCTATTCACCCAGAAGAACATTTGTGGCCTGAGAAAAGCCCCGGCTCAAAAAAATTGAGGTCGGAAATCTATGCACGTTGTTGCTCTGCTTGCCTTGCTGGGAAGTGTTTTATGCTGGAGCAAAAAAAAAATGGAAACGAACCAAACTGTTGCCACAAAGTTTGAAACATTGAAGACCTTGTGTGAAATCCAAGTAAAGTAATTAAACAAAAAAATAAAAGCTGCTTTAATTTTTTTTATGGTGTATATGCAGTAAAGTAATAATTTTGCCGAAGATGCAAGACAAAGTAAAATCCATTTTTTCAGCTCGTATTAGTGATATTTGATTGACAGTCGAGTGGAGAGTGGTTTCAGTGGATTCATCAAAACCCAACCTCAGCATCTGAGAGCTGAGGCAGCAGCTTGATTTTGTTCATTCTGAAGCCTCGTTTGATTTATTTGATTTATTTATTTATTTTTAAAAACATTTAAATGCGACCGGGTAGTTCACAACACTCTGTGTGATTTATCAAATTTAGAAGACATTTACTTCCATTTTACGGGGCTTTAAGCCTCGTTAGAAGATCCACAAGAGCCGCCGCTCGCTGCGAAAAAGTATGAAGAGGGTTCTAGATTTCAAACGAACTGATTTAAATTCAATTACTGAAAAAAAACAAAACAATCCAATACAAAGTGAATATAGTTTATCTAAAACACACCACATTTTCCAGTTCTGGTGAACCGAGCTGCAGCCGGGTTTGAGCAGATGCTAATTCTATTGTCTTATATCCATAAATAATCCAAGAACAAAAAGCACTGCATTGTCCGTGATTAATGAAACGTGATGCAGGGTGTTTTACATTAGCGTCATCTCTGCTCAAGGACAACCTGTTGCCACATTGTCGACTTCCATTGCAACCTCTGTATTTGTGCGGGAGATTGCACAAGGGGAAGGAGTTAAAAAAAAAAAAAAAAATCGCTTCTATAATTCAGTTTAGAGCACTGTCAATAATATATGGAGCTAAGGAAGGGGCAAAATTTGATGAATTATTTATACATCTTCCTGGTGTTAGCATTAGCATTGTTAAAACAACAGTGTGCGGAAATGTGTTTAGAGTCGTACCAGCGGACTAAGATAAAACAAAAAAGTCAATGAATACAATTTCACAATGAAATACCACAAACCTTGACAAAATGAGAAGTAAGAGAAGACAGAAGAAAATGAATCATTTAAAAAACAGATTACTCAATCAAAGCATTTGATTGTCAGGCGTAGACGCGTCCAATACAACAAACAAAAAGTGTGTCGAACAGAAAGAACAGATTGTACATCATACCTTTTGCTGACAACAGATCCACCATTCATCTTCATACAGGTGACTTTCCGAATTTGGACTCCCATAGCACAGGTAGCGGCGCTATTCCGGAAGTAGGTTTGGTTTCGATAGGCGGTATCGTTCATACAAGGCCCCCACGTTGAAGCGTCCCAATAGAATATCAGGCAAGGATGGTCATTGCAAACTCGCCACTCCTCCAAAGCTGGAGCTCCTGGACACGCTTTCCCATCTGGGCCAAACAAAAATGCATTTCAAAGCCAGTTAAACTGCCGACTTGCAGATGTGGTTCAGGTATAGCCGTAAGGATAACTTCTAGTACATTTGTAGCATTAGATACAAGTTTAATTCATTCTATGATTCCTCCCAAAAAAAAAAACTTGGAAATGTGTTTTTCTAAAAAAAATAAAATAAATTGCACTCTATTATATTGTACTTTATAAAATTTAGGATGTAAAGAATTAATCAGTTTCCGCATCATAATTAATTAATTGTCACTCCTTGTGGTGTGCACGACATGACCACCACCGTGCACTGTAATACTCAAACAAAGAAGACTTTCACAACTACTTTAAGTGAAACGTGAGTGGAAGGAAACGTTGAGCGATTCTTTTAAATAGATAATCTGTAATGATCTTTATGCCGTTAAATTAATTTGAGCCACTTTCTTGAAGAATTGTTCACTAGATGCCAAATTGCTGCTTGTTGTTAAGTGAGATAAATTCACTGCCATCATACAGAGCTTGCATCTCAAATATCTGCTTGCAAGTCAATGCAAAAAAAAAAAAAATGACCAGAAGATGTCTTTTATCTTGAAAATCTCCAGACTGGCATTATTGTATAGCTGTCATGAATTTATAGCATGCAGACATTTTTAAATTGATTTATTTTTTTCAAATCTGAATGAGATAATCCAAGTTTTGATGACCAATTTTCTCAGACATCATGTCACATTTTAAATAAGACATTTCCTGGATCTTCTGCCATTTTTGGAACACGTATTTAAAATATCCATTTATTTTAAATATTCACTAAATTCAGTCGCGTGAATTTGTCAGTTGCAATCTGCTCGCTGCTCAGACTATCGAAAATTGAATAACAGTTTATTCCAAGCGGTACTTCTTTCTCAGAAAAACAAGCCAGTTGACTGTTCAACAGATCAATGGGGAAGCACTCGCCAATATGTTCCTTTTGTGCCCTTGACACTTTACATCTTGGAAACATGCTGTTACCCGTTTGGCCCCGGCCCTCCAGTTATAACGGAGTCCAAGCAATTAAGGCCAACCGCAAGGAAAGTGGAGGATGCAGGCAGGGCCATATTATCACAGTGAGAATTTTACTTGGAGCAGAATGTCAGACACATTCCCAGTGTTTTTTTTTTTTTTGGGCTCCACCTGCCAGTGTCACATTTAACATTTTGAGCCGCATCTCAAGGTGTCGTCAGGGCTAAGCAGTGAAGGTTTGGAGGGCAAAACCATCACCTCTGTGCTTGTTGCTGACAGTTGGAGAGTAGAGCTGAAAATGTGCACGTTTGGGGGGCGTGCGCGGGGTGGAAAAAAAGTATGCATAGTTCTGGGAGAAAATCTAATCATGCCCAAGCATTACCTTTTCCTGGCAGGGCCAACACAGTGCGTGTGCGACTTTGTCGACCCTCTGCTGTTTTCGAAGCACAACTGTGCGAGCAGGGGGACCAGGAGGACCAGACGCTTACGACGCAGTCAGCAGGACAAGCCACCTCGCAGGGCGCCTGGGTTGGGGGAGGCTCTTCTGTACAGTAAGTAACGGGCACATCCTCACCTGGGCAAAAAAAGTGACAAGAGAAGTCGATGAGAATTGAAGCAAAAAAAAAAATCAAATGGCCATTCCCTAACTTCTGGAATCATTCTTATAAGAAAGAAAGAAAATATCACACATGGGAATTTGATCGGCTTAAATAGCCTTTATTTTAATGTAAAGGCTAACGAGTGCTGCAGTGTGTCCTTGAATATTTATAACTGCTCCCAGTTAACTCTTTGCCATGAAAAAAAAATAGTGATTCGTTTTCACAATACAGCATTTGTCCAAAATTGGCCCGTGATTGAGGACCACTCGAATCTCGAGTCAGATCTATTCAAGAGTAAAGTCATTCCGATAACATGAGACATCACCCAGAGCGGTATCATTTTTCTCATTTGAACAATTCCCCCCAAAAAATTTATTTACAATAACAACCCAAGGGCAGATTTGATACCAATTTGTTGTTTTATTTCCTCTCCAGGGGAATATTCGCCGGTGCAAAAGAAGAACAGTTTAGGGAGCAAATGTGGATACCACTTCATTACAAAGATATGGAAGACTCCTTTAGGGATTTTGGAACCGTTTTTTGTCCATAAAGCGACACTGATCTCACTACATCCACTAAAATAGCTGCAGTGTTTACAGTGAAGCCATTAGTCTACGAGAGGCATTGATAAAATCCCACAGGTGACATTGGGGCAATTATATAGTGAACAACAACTTCTGACCAGTTTAGAATGGATTTTTATTAGGGCTAGTTTTACAACAAACAAATAAAATGTGTCGGCTCATAGAAAACAACGCTGGATTGCTTGAGGCGTATACGACTTTGTATGTAGGTATGTAAATATGCAAACTAAATGACACAATCAATTTTTGTGGAAAGGACGCACATACAAATACACAAAAAAAAAAAAAAACTGAGGAAATATGCAAACATTAACATCTAAAGTGGCAAGCTTGTGTGTGCTACTGTGAAAGACAAAGACAACATCATGGGTGGGAGAACTCTGCAAATAGATGGCTGCCCTGAGGTCCTTTTGCAATATTAATACAGAGAATGGTAGTTGGGGGCTCTTCACAGATAATACCGCCCGCTACGCGCATACCTGTTGAAATGATTTTTGTTCTGCTCGCCCACCCACGGATAAATCTTTTTAACTGAGGTAGTTATGCTTAATCCTCTCACCTTTGCCTGAAAGCACATAAACACATCCGGTCGATGGCCTTTATATAAAATTAAGTAAATAAATTAAAAAAGGGGCACTTTAAAATGAACTGTGGTTACTATCAAATGGGTTCACAGAAAGCGATCAAGAATCACAATTCATTTTCGGGGAGGTGGCCTGTATACGCTTTGTGGCACAGTCACATGTATGGACATTTAAACGAGTCAGATGATTGTTACAGACTGATCCCAAAAAGTTAGCACAAAAAAAAAAAAAAAAAAAAGTTCAAATCTAACTGCGCCTTTTTATTTGACTTTCGATTTGTGATTGCCAATTAAACTTGCACGTTTTCGAGAATGGCGCTTGATCAAGTAGGCCTAGAGCGCATCACCTAAAGAGCCAAAGGAATCGCGTCGCTTGAAAAACAAGCACGCAACACATACCGTACAGTCTCGATACGTTCACTCAATTTTGCGATAATGAAGGTGTCACTACTTGAATTGGTGTGTAATCAGTCGTAATTTCCATCAACAAAGAGGCTCTGATGAAGATGTACAGACATTTTTTACAGCAGCTGTTGATCTGTGGACACTGAGGACAACATCTTGTCTGTGGGGTGAATTGAATTGGCAGCCGGCAAGGCCAAGAGAATAGATGGAACACAATGTAATTAGGAGTATGTTCACATCGTATATTGCGAAGATTGAGGCATTCTTCCGTCAAATAGCCCGGAATAACCCTGCTATGACACTCTTGGATGGGCCCCAGAATCAATTTGAAAAGTCTATGCTATGAATAGGTGGATGCGTCTGAAATTAACGAAATTTAGGAAACAATTCAAGTAGAGATTTAGTTGAGAGAGAAGACAGATAACTGAGCGAGTGATCCATACAATTTTGATTACTGAAGAAGAAAAAAAAAACAAGCGTTGCAGAGTGAAGTTTCAATAACTGATTAATCACTAGATTAATAAAAAAAAAAAAATTGCATCAATAAAGACATGAATTATACGTAGATCATTTGACGGCATGAAAATGCGTTGACGTTTTGTATTATTTTAATTTAATTAATTAATTTTTTTATTTATTTATTTATTTTTTTTTATTCGGCAAAAATCGTCTGATTTTCCTTTAATGGGGGAGATTGGTAAAATTACAGTTAGACTCTTATGGTGCCCTGACTAAGAGGAAGATGGAGATGCTGGGAGCGCACCAGTTGTGTTTAATGATGCAGTAGCGACAAAGGAGATTATTCAACTTGCAGTCTTGGTCAAAGAACTCTGGGGAGAATTAAAAATATCTTGGGTGAGGAGGTTGAGTCAAGTACGTGCTCTTTCCACACGGAGGTGTCAGCTGAGGTGATTCAGCCAACTAATTTGAATGCCTCACTGGTCCTTTATCTTGTCATTTTCTTTTTCTTTTTTTTCCCCATTATTACATTGACTCGGCTCCAAAGTGGCCCTGACTCTGGGTGGGAGCAATTGGCTGCACTTGAAGGGTCTCGCAAGTCAATGCAAAGTGCACTGGTGATCAACATGTCAACATTCTTTCACACAAATTCAAGTCACGCTAATTTCATTCTTTTTTTTTTCATATCCACCAAGTCGTCTTGCCTGTCAGCCTGTCAAAAATGATTAGACTCTCTAAATGGGTGATGTAGGACAATTAGTTAGCGCATGGGCAACTAATGAAGGAAAAGAGTGAAAGGGTCGAAAGAATCAAGGATGCAGAATTTTCAACCTTTTAATCTTTTCTGTGACGATGAAAGCAGTGATTGCCACTTGATGAATAATGCACGGCTTCACATTATAAATTTATCGTAATGTTGCACATAATATTACTTGTTGAACTCTAGTTTAATTGTGTTTTTAAAAAAAAAAAAAAAAGAATTATTCATTTTTAATTGAGCTCATGCATGATGAACGACATCTAACTTTTTTGCAACACACTATTCAAATCTTTTTTAGTGGTTAACAGGATCAATAACGAATGGAAAATACACACTAATTAAAAATAAAAATATACTAGCGGAATAAGTCAGCGCTCATTTGATCATTAAACATGAAGACACGTAGTGAGCAGCCCAGAAAAACTTTACCATGCAGAGCACGAAATGGCAAGTCCTTTAATTAAAGAAGAAACTATACCTTCGGCACTGATGCACTTTGCACTTTGGACCGCAATTCCAGGACCACAGCTGCTTTGCTTGGGTGTACATTTGCCTTGCTGAACTTTCCACAGGTAGCAAGCAGGCTCCTCACAGGGGATGGACTCCACCAAATGAGGGCAGACATCCAGTGGACTGCTGGATGCCCACAACACATCTCTCCTCCTTTGTATAAATCCTGACAGAGAAGAGCAAAGGAGAGGTTGGTATAATACATCATCAAGCATATCTGTCCACACATTTGGTCCTCCCTCAGTTTTTATTAGATCAGATCTTCTTGTGTTGGCTCAGCTCTACTCCTCTGTGGTCTGACGAGACAAAGAGTGGGAGGGCTCTTTGCTGTTAAGCGCACAATGTTTGGAGGAAATCATCTTTACAGGAAAGAATGGTGGCATTTTATATAACTTTTAAAATTCTGGCTAAAAAGTTGAAAATATACCAGTGATTTAAACAAAACTCCTTTTTGATAGCATATTCAAGTTGAAAAAAAAAATTAAAAAAAAAAACTGAACTGACTGAACAGAATGTGATTCAGCGTTTTCCAGAGTATTTAAAGTGCCAATATCGTTTTATAAATAAAAGTTCACCAGTAACAGGCCCTTTGAGTGGCCACAGCAAGCAATTCTACTCGAGAGTATAATTCACAGCGGTGAGCAAACTTATTTGGTAATAAACCTCCAAAAAATGTCATTAAAGAGGATGAATCATCTGATGACATTTTACAGCAGCATTGATATATAAAATATCTCCATAATGCAACACAGACAAACATATTGCAGCAACAACAAGAAAAAAAAAAAATCCGCTTCGTCACAAAACTTTCTATATGTGACTTGAAAGTCAGTGATATATCAATTAAGAAACCTATTTTTAAAAAAAAATGCCCATCCCTTAGTTGTGACTATATATTATAATACATTAGGTTAACCATCTATAAAGCTGTAATTAAAGTCATTCTCTTTCATATCAAATATATACACACTTTGCTGATTGGACATGACTTTATTGTTTACTCGAAAATAACTAATAATTCATTATTGAGGGTTTCCAATTCCTTGATGACAAAGAATAATGTCGGGGATTAAATAATGTAAACTCGGCGCCGACCACCTCTGTGGGGTATTTCCACCATACTGGAGCTGCAGCCACATTCATCTTCAGCTTTACTCATTTTAACAAAGCCCTGACATTTGGCACAAAGGTCCTACGTTATTTCCTTCCACAGGTGGAACATCTAATCTCCAGGAGGGTCAGAACCTCCACAATACATCCTCCAACAATCTACTAATATCACCCGCTGGTTCAGGAAGCTGATCCGAGGTTGTATTGTCCATGAAGCCGCTTGAAGACCAGAGACGGTGTGGATCGATTGCAGCAATGCCTACTGCTGAACCCCGAAAAAAAAACAACAACAAAAAAACTATTTTGGCGCGGGTGTAACGAAGAGATGTTAATAATTGATATGCCTCGTGGTCATGCTGGTTATTTCAGGCAGGTGATCAACAGCACTGTGTTAAGATACAGCACTCCTGTCAGCCCTGTGACCTCAAGTAAAATAATTACAAAAGCTCTATCAAATAAACCCCGTAGTTAAATGCATTTACATCACATCACAGTCAAAGGCGGTGAGCGTCGGGTAAATCATCAAAAGCATTCCCTGCAGGGTGAAGGTGTATTTAAAAAAGTTTGCAGCTGACAAAGCATCGATATATTTAGTTTCTTCCTGTATACTGGGATCACTTTGATTCAGGGTGGATGTTATGTCCACATAAAAAGGCATTTGCATATGGTAATGACAAACTACAAGGCAATTGTGGGCGATCAAATGCCTTTAGTCGTTTCTGGAAAATCACTTAATTGCACGTACAGTGGCGAGAATGCCAATCAGTAGAAGGAATTCTTTGTCAACCTGGTTGTTAATCAAAAATAAATACGTGGTTCTGGTAGACTGGCAGAGAGACGAAGAAAGTGGTAAGACGAGCAATACCTTCACCGATGCATGCAGGCCCGGTGTATTTAAACAAAGGGCGGTTTGCGCCGTGGTGGGCTTGAACACAGTCAAGGTTATTCACGCCAATCAAAGTGGCTCCTCTCCTTCACTTTAAATATGGCACACTCAAATCTCGCGTGGAGACATATCTGCGAGCCATGCGTGACCGGAGCATTGTCATTGTGCTTGGTCAGACGACATAAGCGGGTACTTTTATCACGCTGGTGATAACTGCTGTCGACTTCACTGTCCGTGGACATCATGTATCTATCGATCTGCACCCTGATGGTTCGAGGTCGCTGCTCTGCGTCTGTTTGGGGGCATTTTTTTTAATTTCCCCAGTGTTAGATATTCCCAAAGAGTTTCAGCAAAGTCTTCTAAAGTCCAAGTCAACAGCTCAGCTGATTAATTGTTTTTCCTCAGGCATGATGGTTTCTTAAAATTCAAATTCGAGGTACGAGATGAGGCCAGAGAGACTAGGACAGGATGTGATTTTTCTTATTTAATTGCAAACTTCCCCCCTTCAGTCCCCCTTGGTCTTTACCAAGGGTTCAATCAAAAGGGTACAACATTCCAAGAACTTCAAGCAAACACAGAGGATCAATTTTATGGCAGGGCTCACTTCTTTGGATATTGTATCGGTTTCCTTCATGTGCTCTGGGTCTACTAACGCCAAAATACAATGTGTCACTAGAGAAAGATGTGCACAACAGCAGATGTCTGCGTCTTCCACACCTTGAAATATATTAATGACACTGTCTGGGAGACGAGCTGGCGCGGTCCCACGGAGACCAGTGTGGGCACTGACCTGAACAATCCACACTTCAGTCGATCCCTGGGGGGCTTTCATGCACATTTACGCGCGGCAGCGATGAGGTCGTGCTGCCCTTTTAACAGCGGGCTAACACACCAACAGCTTTGGCACTCGAACACATACTGTAACATGAAATGTAACTCACACTGAATGCCAAGCCTGTGTGAAGGCGGTGACACACCTGTTCACCTGCTCCAAAAGGCACCATCCTGCTAGACGCTCGTGCATTACACACACACACACACGCACGCACACGCACACACTCAGGAACCATCTTATCCATCCCTTACAACCACCTGGGGATGGAGAGCCGAGGCACCGGCGCGCTCTCTTACTGGTTTTCATCAGTCATGGCTGGCTTGTTCGTGTGTTTTTTTTTTTGTTTGTTTTTTTCCCATGACAGACTTCTTCTCAGCTAGTCACTTAACTCATTCACTACCCACAGAGTTAAAAAAACAAAAAAACAAAAAAAAAAAAAAAACTGGGACTTTGACGTTTTTAGCCGTCAATGGCAGTAAGTGAGTTAATGAGCAGGAATAAGTATGATGCAAACATACTATTTTCCCATTCGGTCTGCTCATCCCACCTTCCTATCCATGCTTTATTTCCGGGGTTATTCTGTTTAGACGTTCAAAACATAGCACGCCTCTCAGATGAAATCATTTGTATGCGCAACGGCTCTCAAGTTTGGTTAAATCTTGTCGACTACATTGAAAGCACTCCGCTCGGTGACCGTGAGCAGCTGGTTGTAAATATACACGATAGCATTCAGTCGTGAAACTCTGCGGTAAATAGTTTCTATACTACGTGCTAATTTCCACATGTTGTCCATCTTTACAATTATTTATATCAATTCCGGCTCAGACGAGCTGCTTATTAGGAGTTTTTTTTTTTTTTTTTTTTTTTTTTTTTTAAATCAGTCGGATTGCTACCAGCTCACATCTCATCCAACAATATAGTTACATTAGTTAGCCGACGTGACTTCAACTAACGTGCAAGAATGTATCACATTAAAGTCAAGTAAAGAAAAAAATAGTTCAACATTTGCCCGAAGGCATACACTTGTACGGATGGCTACAAACTAGGACTTAAAAAAAAACGTAAAAAATACATACTAGCACGAACAGAAATGTAGTTATATTGTAAAACAAATTCGCATGGAAATAGTATAAAACACAACAGTGGTCAACAATCTTTTTTTCACCGCGGACCGGTTCATATAACGGGGTGCTGACCGCCGGCGGACCGTTATTGGGCCGTGGCCCTGTGGTTGGAGACCACTGCATTAATACACAGTCAATAATTATTTGAATCCAGTCCAGGCCAGAAAAATATTTTCACTCATATAACTGACTGCACCACTATCAAATATAATATCAAAAATGAAAAAAAAAATGTGCTTCTTATTTCGAAAGAAAGACAATCAGAAATAATCACACCAGAAACAATCCCCTTGACATCAAGTCGTTTGTTTCTCTAAAGTTTCCAAACCAGTCATAATCACCAAAGATATTTTTTGATCAGTACTCGAGTTCTCCATATTTTCTGAAGATGCCCAACCGTTTTATAATTCACTACCTTTCTTCCCCTGCGGATCTTTGCAGCGATCATGGACGCAGGCGCCCCAGGGTGACCAGTGGGAGAGCAGGCAGCGGTGCTGGCAGGGAATGGAGCAGTTCTTGACAGCCAAGGGAGCGACTTGACCCGCACACAGTCTGGCAGGCACCGGCCTGGACACTGTGCAAACACAAAAGACGCAGCTGCTTTAAGCAAAGCTCCAGCGCACAAAGGAGGCAGTGGAGCCTGTGAAGTGATTTTATGACGCCACTTGTGAGGATACACAGTCCCGTATGCCTGATTCTGTCGTTTGCGTGCCCGGAAAAGGTTCAAAGAGAGTGAATGTGATTTTCTTTTAATCGGGACTAGCTGCCAGTTTCTGGGGAAAAGTGGTTTTGTTTCATGTGTGGTGACATTTGTTAGTATTACATGTTGTCTGTCTGTAGCCAAGGAGACTGACCGATTTTCATCAATCTCGGGGAAGGATTTAACATCAGAACAGAGGACAAAAAGACATTAGAATTCAAAGTATATCACGGCAGATTTCACAAGTGATTTTATGACCTCAGTTGACGCGTATTCTCACATTTTGCTGTGACTTGTGTCGTCTTCATATTTTTTTTATTCACAATTGATGCTATTGGTAATGTGACTGTTTTTTATTTATTTTTTTTAATTATTATCCAACAGGCTGTTTTTACGTTTCCTGATAAGTGATTTTGGAGATGCAAAGATTCCACCCTGACAAACATATAGTCATCACGCTTTTGACTCAGTTTTATACATGTCATTACACTCAACATATCTCCATGCAACCTTCAATAGAAGATTATTCGTCATAAATGCATCTTCTGGGATGTTTTTACTTGTAAATCAAGATGACTAAATTAATATTTTAACAAAAAATAGTTTGATTAAATAATCAGAAATACAAAAATTCATTCAAAGTCGATTGCGGTCTACTGGTTATTAGCATGGTATCACTTAGATGACAGGTGTCAAACGCTGGCCCGCGGGCCAAATTTGGCCCACCGTGTAATTATACTTGGCCCGCGAGGCGATATCAAATGACTACTATACCGTTTTACATTCTATATAATAATAGAAACATTCAAAATGATAATAGTAATTTTTTAAAAACTAAAAATTGTATTGCATTAATAAATGAAATAAAAAATAATTTTAGAAAAACCAGCATTTATATTGTTTTTAAAAAATTCAATGCTGGCCAGCGGCTTTGTTCAAGTTTTACTTTTCGGCCCACTGTGTATTTGAGTTTGGTGTAGAGCTTCGATTGTGCTTTTGTCAGAGACCAAACGTGAACTAGCACGTAAACCTGACGCAGGTTAACATTCACACGTAGAGATAATGGCTCTGTTTCACAACAAATTAATGCTCATGTTATTTCTAGAGGGAAGAATGATTCTCTACAACAAAGTGAAAATATTTTCCCCCTGCCCACAAAACAGGAGTTTTTATTTAATCTAATATCCTAGTTTGATGCACTTCCACACATCAGTGAATATCACATTTCCATTTAAATGAGAGCCCAAAGAAAGATTCAGCAAATGTCCTTCCTGCAAAATATCTTCTTGCCCCGAGTCATTTTACATGATGTTTGATCTTCTGTGTAGAAATAACATGCATGCTTAAACACATGGATAAAGTGCATATTACGCATATATCGGCTTTGTTCCCTAAACAGCGGGCGACAATTACGGGGCTGTCGACGTCCAACAGGAGCAAATTGTTTTTTGAATAAGTCGCGCAAGAGAAGCGCGCCGTGTTGAAGGCAGAAGCCACATCGGTTTACACCACCTGAAGCTGTGCCAGGGTTGTAAACACAGCAGCTTGTGTATTGATCTTTGTCCCACAGACCACAGAGTGCTTCATTGATATACTAGACACTGAAAAAAAAAAAACTCTGACCTCCAAGCACTTTGTTTATTATATGGAACAAGGCCGATAGATTGTATCTTTATTTTTCAATTGGACATGCTCACTTGCGATCAATCGAGCTGCAATTGCAGGATGGGTTTCTCAAATTTGAAATAATATAAGAGATTAATTTTTATTCTCTGTGACCATACTCTCAAAGGTCTCAAATCTCAAATCATTTTTTTTTTAATGTGATGCAGCTCCTGCAATAAGACACAGTTCAGTAAACCTCCCTCCATCGCTGGTTCTGGGATCGGGTTCTGGTGTTTTGCTGATTTTATTTTTGTACAGTTTATTACTTCATTTCGTACTGCCGCATGTTTATTTTGGATGTAATTTCACCGTCAACCACTAGATGGTGGCACACTCTTTAGTTTGACTGCATATTAGGAAAAAGAATGAAAACAGAAAGTTAAACTCATCTTTTTTCGTGAAGATTATTTCATGTCACATCCTCTTGAATCTTGTTTTTATGCCTACAGAAAGCTGTACAATATTTTTGCGTGATGAGGTAAGTCTGATAGCCGAGGTGATGAAGTTACTAATGTGGCGTGAGGTTGTGGTCTGAATGGAACGTAGCCTGCCTGAGGGGAAAGTGTTGAATCCGATCGGCACGCCCACAGGTTCTGGAGACGTACGGGTTCTGAATGGATTGGAGGTTTTTAGTCTCTAACTTTCTCAGAAGCTTCTCAGTCTGTTGAAGCTGATGGTTGGTTCGCACTTGTTTCAAGTGTCAATAATTGAAGTGTTGAAAACGCCAGCTATATGATTTTGGGTGCTAAGACACATCCCTGTTGAACTCCACACACAAATACTTCCGCTTTCCCTTCAAATGTGCATCATCACACTTTTACTTGTGTGAATAATTGTTTCAGTGTCTTGCTAAATTGTTTTCTGAGCTTTATAGTCTCACCGGGCCACTAGCACGGCCTCAGATGTTTTATTCTCCTCACAAACATGCTCCCCGAAGACTGCTGTTTTTACAACAGCTTATCCAGCGAGGACAGAGTGACACTTTAAACTGCTGCGGAAGCAACATCTGCACAAGATTTGTCAGGCTTTCTTCATCCCCGACATGAACGACTGACACGACGTTGCCATAAAACACTTTAAAATTGATGACAACTACTTAGCGTCGTGGTTTAAATGCTTACAGTGTCAGCTCTGTGCGTTCACACGATGGCGTAAACAACAATACCAACATTTCGCCACCATTTATCTATTTTCACACCACGCTGGGGTGTGCGCTGTCTCTCAATGCGGATTAAGTTTTAAATGAAACTGCTTCGCCAATGAGTAAGTAGCTCCCAGGAGAGTCTACTGTAGTTGAAGATAAGCTTTGATATACTTTGAACATGCTTAAGCTTCACCATCACTTCCTGCACTTTATTCATCTTGCCCGCACGGCCACGATGTCTTTGTACGTCTCAAATCAAAGCACAGCTGTGATGACGGTGGCTTTGTCTTACCCTCCTTTCTGTGATGTGGAGTCGAGTCATCAGGAACCTGAACACAGTACGTCTTTCTGGTCTGCACCCCCCCGCCGCAGAGACTACTGATGTTAGCCAGACGCCGGTCCAGCTTGCTCAGTAACGGGGAAACCAAGCATTCATCCCAGTCAGTGGTCCTCCACTCATACCTGAAAGGGAACCAGCGCACAAAAATTCTGACTGACTTGTTAAGTCATTCAATCCATTAGACATACATATACGTTTTCAAAAATGTACTCCCCGCCTCCCAAAGACGTATTTATACGTCTTAGCCTTTTTTTTTTTCTGCGCCCAAGCTCCGTGTTTTTATAGCATTAGAACACAATATTCTGTTGGCCTCGCAAAATCAGTCGAAATCCAGGAAAACGCTGGAATTGAGGGCTTTCCTCTAGTGAAAATTGGTCTGTACATGCAGTAAACAACGCAATTTTTTTAACCTCGAAAACTCCGGCTGAAAGCGTGGTGCGGTTTGTGTTCCCGGTTGCTGCGGGTTATAGTCTGGAACGTACGGTAGGTCCCACCATCCTCATATCATTTGGACCAGATCTCAATCATTTATTTTCTTTCTACTGTGTTTCTTTTAATGAAATCCACTACCTTAACTGACTGAAATATCTACAAAAAAAAAGCAATATTTTGATTTGAGAATGACTTTAGAGCATAAAGTTATAGTACCAGGGGAAATCAATATTTCAGTATCAATCAGCCCATCACCAGTTATTGTCACCCGGGGGCAAAACACTCCGCCCGTGGTTTGCCATTTCCACAGCCTAATGAGCATGACTGGTTTATGCCAATTTAGTCTTGCTAAAAAGAGGTTGCTGAAATATGTGACGTGACCAAAAGTGAATAAATCAACCAATTATTGCATGTTGAGAACACATTCCAATTCTATTTCACTTATGAAGTTATATCATGAATTCCAAACGATTTGCGTTGTCCGCGCCAGTAGAAGTTCCTTTGGAAGAGGCATTTAAATTCCAATCAGATAATAAGTGAATACAGCCATAACCTAATTAAAGTCTTGCTACCCTTCGAATGTCCATTTGTATAAAAATAACACCGTTTGTAACGCGGGAAAAAAAAACTCACAATAAGAAAAAAAAAATGCAAATCAGAGAAGAAAGGTTGCCGTCCTTGCAGAACCTCTAAACAAATGATCAGTCTTTGTCATGAAAAGTGCACTGGAGCAAAAAGCAATAACATTTGAGGAGTTTTCCAGAACAACGGCCTTAAGTAATCTATCAGATGCTTGTTTTCTGTAATGAGCTCCCCTCTAATCATGTGACTCCTCCATGATATAGCAAATAAAAGAAGATATCCCGACAGGAAAACAAAGTTGACTACATTATTTTCCAAATGTAATTACCTCCCGTCTAACTTTAAACAATGGCAGGCCCTGCGGACCACAGACCCCTAAACTGCCGCAGGAATTTAGATTAGATTAAATTAAAGTCAATACTTAAGGTAGAGGGACAAATTAAATGAACAGCAACATCATGAATATCAGTAGCCTTGGGGTGTACTCTCGTAATCAATTTCGTTAGAAAGCTTTGCAAATCTGAATGAATTTGGTGTGATCTTGAAAAAGTGCACATAGAAGACTAAATATGAGCCGAGCGTTTCGTTCGGAGGAGAATGAGCAAGTCATGATCAAAAACACGTCGGCAAAAGCATACCTCGGACAGCTTGGAAGCAAATCCCCGATAATGTTGCAAGCTTCTTTTTCCTCAAGGACAGGACATTGTTTCCCCCCGCTCAGCGGGATCTGTGTCACGTCTCGTGAGCGCAGACGGTAACCAGGGGACAGGTCGGTGGAGCGGCATGTCTTCGAGCAGGGACTCCACGATAACCAATCGGAAGTGTGACAGTCTCTGGGCATCACGCATGCCTGGTAGGTCACGGGGGAGTTGGACTTGGTACAGAGGCTGCAGGTTGGGAAGATAAAGACGTTATTTTGGGAAAGCAGATAAGGGATGCGCAAAAGTAAAAAAATCATGACACTACTAGCAGTTCAGAACATACTTTAATGGTGTCTTCCTTAACTTTCTTTATCTTAAACCATCCTTGGATAGTTTTTGGAACGGAATTACAGAGGCTGACATGAAATGAGTTTTTGCACAATTGTTGAGTCGATCAATATGAAACAAGCAGATTAGTCACGTCATTAGCGCTTCTATTGTTCCGTTCCGCCGGCTAAATTAGGTTGGTTATTAAAATGGGGCAACAATCCTGATTTCATTTGTTAATTAGACTGTAATTAGGAGAACGCAATGAAACAGAGCTCTGTTGGGAAATACCAATTCCATCCCAGTTTAACCAGTCTCAGACATTAACCCATTCAAAAAAAGAAATTAATATCTGACTGTGAAAAAATGACTCCATCGTGACAATTCTGATAGATGTGAAATGACTTAGAAATAAATGCGCTCCGTGCGTCCTCTGTTCTTATCGAAAAAGCCAAATACCAAACGGCAGGGACAGGAGAGGAGCAGTGCTTGACATTTAGCACAATAGTGCTTCACCGCAATGTCGATGTGGTCAAACACCATCTCGGACATTTTAACTGAAAAAGACCAGCCAATAATAAAATGGCTAAATTCAAGTATGCACAATGACAGAGCGGGACCACGCGAGGGGTGACCACTAATTGAGTCCCCTTTGTACAATGACAGCGTAATAATAAACTCCATAAAGATTAATGTAGCTCAGAGACGCCTACATTGTACCTCATGTTAACATGAATAGGAAAAAAAACGTGAATGTCAAACAAACCACTCATCGATACCAACAAATTCAGTTTTCAGTGAAACACTACATTTCCAGTACACTGCTGCTTTGAAATACAAGTGAACAGGCTTTCGTGTTTTTCATGATATGAGCCATCGTTCAATAATTTTTTTTGCTATGACTTGCTCGTAAAAATTTGCAATAAGATCACTGCATGGACCAAATGAACAAAGAAAACAGGTTGGCTTTAAGGATTTAAGCTGTTCAATGCCAATTCCTGAGTGAGGTGGACTTTCAAAGTAAACATAAAATAAAGAGAATTCAAAATTGGGTTTTTAAATCCAAAACATTGATTCAGTTGCAGCTGACGAAGACAGAATATAGAGCAATACGCCCAGGTGTATATTTATCCTCTCCCCAATTCCATAATGGCTAAAAAAAATAAAATAAAAAATTTAAAAAAAAGACAATAGCCGCACCAGGCTATAAGCCGCCGTTTTATATGTTGAAAAAAATTAGTTGTTTACTGCATGTACAGAACAACTTTGTACTGTGAATGTACATAAAGGTGCAGAAACAGACGGTTAAAACAGTGCCTTTTTAGCAATTTTGCTAATTAAAACAGAACAGACCCAAGAGAAAAAAAATTAAATAAAATTCTGAACTATAGAGCACCCCTGCTGGTGAAAGAAAAATCCACAGACAAGCCACACCGTTGTATTAGCCGCATGGTTCAAAATCTAGGAAAAAAAGTAGCGGCTTATCGTCTGGAAAATACGTTCATAGTCTTTCCATTCAATTCAATAGAGAAAATAATTTGAGACGAGTGTTGTGCATAACAAACATGTATGAATTTGTATTTATTGTCTTATGATTGGTGGTTTTCGACCAGATTTTCTTCTCTTACCTCAGCATTGCGTTCTTCCCATCGCTGCGTGTGCACCGAACTTGCCGCGTCTGGTATCCCACCTCCAACTCCCATGACATGGGGTACTTGCGATGATGATGATGGTGGTGGTCATGATGGTGCTGACGGTAACTGGAGGCATGTCTGTGCAACGTGACTGTATTGTTCTCCTTGTTACCGCTGAAATCCACGGTGGTCCGACCGTTTAATAAAGCGTCTTTATGATGGGGGAGCCGACACTCGCTCCAGGCTCCGACTTTAAGGCTATACTGGTACTCGCCCTCCCCAGCAGGGCAGTCAACAGCGCCAGAACAAGTCCTGGTTTCGGTCAGGTTGGGGCAGCTTGCGCCACCGTACATCGGCGTGGTCAGAACATGCCGAGTCCGATGTTGCAGGCCAGTGCCGCATGTCCTGCTGCAACCCGACCACGAGTTGAAGTCTGAAACGACACAGTCCTGTGGGCAGGGGATGAGACATGCCTGCTCCACTGGCGGTCTCTGAGAAAAGAAGTCACATATCCTTGAAGAGACTGCGGTGCGGTTGGAAGTGCGCACACACTGCACCTTGCGTCTCTGGATTCCATGCTGTGCTGTAATGCACTCTGAGGTCCGCAGCTTCAGCTCGTTGGGAAAAAAAGGGAGAAGAACACAGCCCTCCCAGGCAGACAGTTCCCACTCAAAGAGGTCCTGGTGCCAGTCGCACACTTTAAAGCAATGGCGCCGACTCTCCGGTTTGTCCATGTGGTCGCAGTGAGAGTGGTGGGTGGTCCAGCCTTCGGTGTGGACACACCATACCGTCCTGCTCTGAACACCACCGGAACCACAGTCTTCACCCATACAATGACCCCATTGGCCTGGAGAAGAGCAAAGACACCAAACGGGGACATTTTGATTAAAAAGGAAAAACAGAAAGCGTGATTTAAATTGCTCTTATCTGCCAGTTTGCAATCAAATCCAATTCTAGGCCAATCACTTAACCTCCGTGATTGCTTTATTCATGAACAGAGGAAGAGTGAAACTAAAAGCAATCAAGCCTGGCGAATCAATGTATAGATATAAAGTGCAAGTTTCTTATCACAAAGGATGAATTCAATTAGTTGTTCAATCCAAAACTGGTCGTTTACCTGAGGCCATGTGACTCATGACCAGAACGTCTGGCCAAGTGACTTTGCGTGGGAGGTGAGCTATAATGCATCGGGAGCACAAATTTTCGGGTTCCTTATTTTCTTCATGAGGGACACGGACGGTGAGCTGGAGCGTATACCAGCTAAATTTGGGTGAAAGGTACAGCACACGCCGAGCTCGTTGCCAGCCAATAATGGACGGAAACCTTGTACATGTTTTTCAATATTTCAATTTTTTCACAAAATCAATACTATTGAACATCTGTTATTTTTTTATGCATTATTAACTCATTTAAAATGTTGAAATTACTCCAGCTTGAGAAGAAAAATCGATCAACTCTCTGTTGAACGCTCAACTGTATGAGAAGTGTGTTAAACTCTGCCTCCTCCCTCACTCTGCGGAAGCCGGGTGGCATTTTATCGTCTGGAATTTGAGGTTGTTTTTTGGAAAAGCTACAAAAGCAAATGCGAGCAGATTCACCTACTTAATTAGGTCACCATTTTATCGATTGGATCACTCTTGAGCAAGAGTTCAGAATGACAAATATTAAAGGATATTATTATGGTCGGCAGGTCAGTAAAAGGACGAAAAAAAAAGGAGTATCAACAATAAGTGTCATAATTCTTGTGGTCTAAATCAATTTAATTGATAAAATGTGAATTATTTTTGTATTTTTGATTCTCTGTCAGTGGCAGTAATCATGAGATTCTAGTGTCGTCTAGATGTTTTTTTTTTTTTCTTTTTTTTTAAACGAAGGCTTTTTTTCTAGGCCAATCACCAACAACAAAATACTGCTTTGAAACTGCTGATTTATGCTTAAGGGGCAATATTTCAAATTACCGAATTATTTCATAGTTCATTGGAGCATTTGATTGAGTTTGTTTTTCTGACTTTGTAACGTTAATCTGAAGCTGTGTTTATGGGATCTTTTCAATTTACGCCCTCATTTTATTTTATTTTTTTAGAAGCATGTCAAACAAAATGCCCCACTTCTAATAAATAATGCATTTTTGATTGTTCAATGTATGACTCATTCATCCAATGGAGAGGCAATAATTTTCTGGAAAATGAATAAAAAGTCAAAGTCATGCAAGTCAAAAAGCCAATTCAGAGTTGGGCCAATAAATAAGCCAAAGAAAATTGACTTATGCTGATTATATTGTGATTATGAAACCAATGATGTGATAATATTGTGAGCTTGTTTAAACCAATCTTATTGTAGTTAACAGAAACAACCAAATAAAATATTAGAAAATCTTATATATATATATATATATATATATATATAAAATAATAAATGTACTTCATAAAAAATAATCAGTGTTTATAAAACTATAATTATAGCAAAAATGTGCTTTGTTTCATATTTGGCAATAAATTTCCTGCATGAGCTTTTCATTTTAACTCATTTATTTCGATTACTCTGTGGCCATACAGATAATGGAAGGTCCAACAGTTATTTGGAAATTGTAAGTTCCATTTTTACATAATATTTAGTGACATTTTTATACTTTTAATCTTGCACTTGACAAATATCTTTACATATAAAAAACTAAAACTAATACTAAAACAATAACTTCCCTAAAACAAAGCATATTCCCCAAAAACAAAAACTGCTAAAAACTAACAAACTAAAACTAAGTAAAACTAAAAAAAAAAGTCAAAACGAAATAAAGAGGAGGAATCCCAAACTATTCTAATCCGTGTGCATGCATGTCATTTTGCCTCCTACAAATTTAAAAAACAGAAGGTACAGTTCACAATTTAATATTATCCTTCACCTGAAATGATCTAAAATAGAAATGTCATTAAATACGTATGAAAATAAGCAGGAAGACTTTGATTTTCAACAAAGCACATGTTCCCGTGGTCACCGATGGTGTTCCGCACTTTGATCACCATCATTTTGAAACGCTGCCAGAGTGGGTACGCGTGATGTATGGAAGTGTGATTAGGAGTGATTCCGCTGCCAAGAGAAGCAGTGAACACAAGCATTAGCTCGCTCCTGAGCTCTGAATAATCTCTCACTCGATCTGTCAGCATCAGCACGCGTCCGCCTCTCAGGGATGAAGAAGTCGGCCTCAGTTCCTTCGTCCTCATTGCACATAGGCACCTTGCTTATTACACTTCTCGTCTTTCTTCGTACGGATCTGCAGGCTCTCTCCCTCGACTGTGTATGTAAATTCCCTGAATAAGAGGCCAGTTCCGCAACAATACGGGAAAAGACAGAAATTTAAAAAAAAAAAAAAAAACATGTAGCTTGAGTGAGTCAGTATTTATTTATTTATTTTTTTTCCCCAGCAGCCTTTACTTGAAGTCAGACAAAAGATAGCGATAACAAGCTACTCAAAAGCATTCGACTGTGCCCCGGGAGCTCACAGATGGATACAAATTGGGAGCAAACAAGAGCAATACACTATCTCATCAAAAGCAGCAGGCAGCACTCAGTCAAAAAAAAAAAGAAAAAAAAAAAGAAAATGAACTCAGCACAGTGGAATCGCTTTCCTCTCTGGTCCATTTAATTACAATTGTTAAAAGTCTCTGGTCCCTTTAATTACATTTGGTAAAAGCTGCACTGGGCAAGTTCAGAAAGAATTTACTGGACATCTGGGTGCACAATTGTTCTCCTCGTGTGCAGTTTAAAAGCTATTAATGTCCAAATGTTTGTTTGTAATGCAAAATATTATTCAAATGTCTTGATTACACGCTTCAGATTCAATTTGTGTTTATATTTACACCTGCCAACATTTAACTACATAATTGACCATAAAACCGAATATGGGTTAAAAACCACATACGGACAATTTATAATCTTTTTAGATATATTCATCATAAAATGCTTTTATTAAAAAAATAAAATAAAATAAAAAAAACTTGACTTACGACTTAGAGTTATATCATTTTCAATTTCAAGTCAACTCCGTCACCTGAATTTTGCCTGAGCCTGAGAGACTTTTGGACCCCACCCAAAAAAAAATAAAAAAATCCTAGGCTAAAATGTGAGTTTCACAGTGCAGAACAGCCGATCCTCTTCAATCATTGGTCCAATGTACCAGAGTTCACTTACACTGCCAGTGAACATTTTAATTTATTTTATACTTCTAACCTACCTTCCCCGTGTGATTGCTAAAATTGGGTTATGCAGTGGTGATAAAAAATTCAGCAGGAGCGCCGTCATTACTCTTTCGATGTCATCCTGCCCAACTTCTCCTTTCACACTAGAATATCATTTGAATAAACACGCAGTCAATCACTCGCATGCCATGACATATTGTCACTCGCGCAGAATGAAATCACACATTACCCATCGCCGCGTTTGATGTTGTTTATCTTGGGAAAACATATGTTGATCAATGCCAGATTGAACTTCTGATTCACGACAGTGCGATGGATGACAAATAATCCTCAAGATTAAAAATGGGCGCCAGACGTTATGGAGCACGTGGAACATCATTTCCTCTGGCCGTCGCTGCATTCTTCATTTTACTCACTGACAGTTTTCCCAGCATCCATCTTCTACCTCCCAGCTTGAGTTAAGTCCGACTCTTTGCCGCAGCACTTTTTAATTAAATGATACCTGCGCCACATTATGCTACGACGTCCGCCGTGCCGCACTTCTGGCAATTGCCTTCTTATGAGCAATATGACATCTTGAATTACAACATTTATATATGCAGAAAATCTCCAGATAATCATCAGGGACTTCATCCATCGCAAAGAGACGCGTCTTAATGAGATGGGAGAAACGTTGTGAAATTAGCCGAAATCAATTGACAAAAATGAATAAAGTTGCAAATTGAATATGATGGCAAAAGTATCAAAACTTTTTTTTTCTCAAGTACTTCCTTAAAAAGCAACATTGCCTTGTTTTACCTCGGAGCTGCACCTTGCACTGTCTCAAGTCAACAGATCGAATGCCACTTCAACATTCTACAGTAATGAATTCCATACCCCCAGGCTGCTTTTCTACATGCTCATGGACCCAGCGGGCTTTTGTTGAGATTCAACATTCATCCTTACAGCATCGGTGCCAGCTCGACATGAATGCTAAACAATAAACCACAAAAGCTCACAGTAAGGCGAAGAGAGCGCCAACACGTGTTGCTGACCGATGCAATCTTCACGTTTGACATCATTTTTAAAGGAATTATTTGGGAAACTAAAATCGAGCGCAATGAAATGGACCCGTTTAGTTGTTCATAAATTTACTCTGGGATTGATTTCACAAGTGCTCCGCCTGTGACGTGCCTCAAAATCTTGAGACTGCGAGCATATTCCAAGATGCGAAATGACCTCGCTTTGGGAGTGAATGTCATGGCACAAGCTGGAAACTGAACTAAAACAAAACACCATGCGTAAAATCTCGATGCGTTTCTATACCTTTCGTGAAAATGTGTTTATTATTATTAATTTAATATTATGATTTCGTGTTCTTCAACGGAACAAAATAAACGTGGGACAACTGCGAGCTTGTCGGTGGCTTACGCATCACATACAAAGCAACAGCGCATGCGCAACATATCCTGTCCGTTCCGTAACCAAAGATCAGTTGTAGACAAGATGAATCAGTCCCATGTACAGCACTGTCGTTCAGAAAACAATACGATACAACGCACTGTGAATCACATTTCAGAAACAAATTCCACTTGTTGCTGAACCTAACCCTGAATTCAGAAAAAAATACTTATTATACAATATGTTACATATTATATTACAGTGACCCCGCCTACTCTTTTCTGTATTGCCATTCAGCAGAAAAAGACAACAATATGCCTTTTGAACCATTTCACCCAGTTATCCCACAAGGAGGTGGAACAACATCTAATAGCAAGTGTCAAAAAGCAATGCTCATATTTTGCACAAGGTGTTCTCACTCCGAAATCTTGTCCAGCAGAGTTTGATTAATGCCTCACCACCACTGACCACTGTTTGCCACAATGTGCTCACACACTAGTGGCACAATAACAAGAAGACATCCAGCAAAGGTGCATCGAGCCATAGCAGAGATTCATTTTTTTTTTTTGCCGTTTCCTTTTAAATATTGCGCTCTGATAAAAAAAATGATCAAAAGAGGGTTGAAAACCATATTTCCCTGTTACTATAACTGCGCTCCGGAGGCCTGGTAGTTAATCTTAAACGCAGCCCCTGTATTTCCCTTAAGGTTCTTCTTCACATACAGTACATGTAGATTTCAAGCTGAAAAGAAAAAAAAACCGCAGGGTTTGCCGGAATCAATGTGTTTATGCTTTAGTCTGTATCGCTTGAAGACACGGTGACTCGAGCAGCGGGAAGCAGCGAAAGTTGTGCGATAGCTTTGTGGTGATCTGAATCGTTTTCCGTGCAATTGCTTGTCTTATGCCGATCCCTCAAGTCTCCGCAGCAGCCTGTGCCGAGGTGACAAGTAATTGGATAGGATGTCATTCACTCCTCTTTCACGCTGCCGTCCACTGACTCGGGGTTTCTGTGCTATGCGCACAGGACCACAACTAATGGCCATATCGTGTAACCTGCAGAAAGGCCCAGGTGTTTGGGTGATGATACAGACCACTGCGGCCACAGCGAAACAAAGTGACCATTGTGAGATGTCATACGTCTGCTTTGCTCTCCAACTAGGCATTTTTATTTATTTATTTTTTTAAGCGACCTTACCCAACTGTAACATCTAAAAATTGATGTTTAACACAAGCGAATAAATGTGGCATAAATGCCAACAAGGATTATTTTAAATGGAATTTTCAAGGATGCAATTGTTGTTTGCAGGTGCAGCGATAGATGTCGATGCGGTATAAATGCCCGACCTATCCTTCCTGTGCACGTTAGCCTTGACATTCCGCCACGGTTGCACATGTGCTCTCATCTGTTCAGACATTTTCCCTGAGCTCCTTTCAGAAGGAGGGTAATGTTCCGCTTTGTTTCACCTCTAATATAGGGTGAGAGCACTTGTTACATGTTACATTTCAACTCGGCAAGTAGTACTTGCTCCTCAAGTACTGACAATCGAATGAACACAAGAGCGCCCTTTAAACGCTGGAAAACAAAATTCAATGACGGCGTTTTAAGCAGTGATGTTAATTTAACGCGGCTCTTCGACTGTCTGCATGATGACCATTTAAATCACGGGTGTCCATGTTTTTCCACTCAGGGTCGCAAACGCCAAAAAGTTACACAAAAATTCTGAATGCCAACACTTGCAAGGGGGACAATAGCCCAAAAGTCACACCCAGAAACTTTCAATCAGACAAATTGGCCAAGAAGTGTCCAACCTCATCTTCTGATGTAGCTCTATAGGCCACGCCCCTAAAATCACTCACTGCCATCTGTTTTGAAATCAGAGTTTGACAAACATTTCACAATCTAGCGAATACTGTGTTGAGAGTAGGCCCTCTATTTTCATCCGAAAAATATGTTTTTTGATCTGTTTCTACTCTTCAGTAATCGGCACAAGAAAATCAATTGCTTTCACCAAAAAAAAAAAAAAATCACTGGTGTCTGACCAAAAAGCAGAGAAACTGAGCTTCCATCACCTCATACTGAGATGAAAATCCAAGATTCATCACCTTCCAATCGTTAACTGCAAAATCATAAAACCCTACATGGATCAATACGCCGGTTTACAAAGCGGAATTATACAAACATGCTAGGCGAGACCCTCTGTCATGCCTACATGTTGGAAAACACACTTGACATATTGTATAGAAACATCTATTTCGCCGGAACAGATTTATTAAAATAATAATTAAAATTAATTTCATATATGAGTAAGTACAAGCTTAGTCACGGAACATATTAAATACCTAAGTCATTGCACCACTCTACACGCATCCACTACTGCACTGAGCAGAATCACAGCTCCGCGTTCAGAACCAAAACAAGACCAGACTGTCCCAAGGTGATCATTTACGTGGAGATCATTCATGTGAACCATTTGAAACATTTTAGATGTGGAAAGTGGAGTTATGCATCGACATTTCTGACAGCACAAAATTGGCTATTAGGCCCCCTGCCGTGGAAGCAAATCATGCTGGGCGAGTAGGTGACTTGGGGGCCAGAGGTGTACAAGCAAGCCACAGGGTAGGGGGTTGTGAAAAAAAAAAAATGAGAAAGTTTATGAGGGCAGCAAAGTAGTTCTGATACGGTACATGCTCTTGGCGCTTTTTATTCCACAGACGCAAACAAACCGAGTTGAGAGCTGTCAACATTCAGTCAATAGCAATACGTACCGTCACTTTAAAGCCTTTTTATCTTTCGGAATTACAGGAAAAGGACAAGAAGCTAATGGAGCGTTTGGGAAATGTGATTGAAAGTGGAGATTTCCCAACATAATAGATTACAATCTCTGGATTGATTTCAAGAGCCAAAATGAAAAAAAAAAAACTAATAAATGTTTTTCTTTGTGTCTTACGATGACATGACATGTTCCCTCCCTCTGAACAAGTTCTGCTACGTAGCACCGCTACCGCGCTCTCCAGTCTCAAGTCGACTTTATTACAACTGCTAAGCGTGAACGTGGCGAGGTGGTGGCTCATCATTTTGTTTCTTTATGCATGCACTGACATTTTAAATATTTTTTTTTTCAGTCTTTCTTCCAGTTTATTTTCTGTGGCCTTTCAAGTCCAATTGGATTTCCGATATAATTAGTACACATCTCATACTTGGAGTATCAATATCATTGTGTTTTCTGTGCTTCTGCACCAATTTCCACACGAGTCAATATTTGGAGTCTATACGTCTGATAGTGACTGACCTTCAACATATTATTTAGCAATGTGCGGCCACATTGATTTCCAAGTCTTTGAATGTTTAAGGTCCGTTTGGAATATCACATCAACAGCGGTCTGCGGTTTCAGACAATGATTCGAATTAAAGTCCCCAATCAGCAGAGCGGAAAGTTTTATGTGTCGGAGGGCTCATTGACTCGGACCTTCTCGAGCTTCACATACGTTCTCTGGCTGAGGCTTCGTGCTTGCAAATCAATCCGTCTGAGTGCATGATCCTGGATCAAGAAAAAAAAAAAAAAAAGCCCTCCAAGCACCCCTTGAGCGAAACCCACCAGCACCAGTTTCCTCGCGCTGCCTGCTTATTAAGTACCGCCTTTCGCCACGAGTTCCATTTTATTCAAATGCGGCTTTGTCGATTCATCCTGGAAATCTGCGGCTAGGCTTTTTCTTCAACAGAATGTAGGCTTAAAAAAAAAAAAAAGGCTTGAAAGGCGTAGTTCAGTGGCAATGTCACTTTGGGGAGTTATACAGTCAAAAATAGAACATATGTCGCTAGCGCTGAAACGATCTACGGATGACACCTCCGAGAGTCTTGAACGAGCAATCGAAATTTAAAGAATCTGTTCCACATCAAACTTTTACACTCGAAAAATCCGTTTGGAGTGTACAGGGATGGGAACAGCTTCCATTTTTAACATCATAATCAGTATGAAGCACATGAATGCTGACGATTGTCATTGAACGATATTTTACTGGAAACAGATTTTTTTTTTTTAATGCAGCATTTCAGTTGGTTGCTTATACACCAACTGCATTTTAGGAAGTGAAAAAAAAAATACAACTGCGTTTCAAAGTGAATGTGTACTATGAACCATCACCCAAGGATGTTGTTGTTGCGTGTGTGTTGCTCAAGAAAATTTGAAAATTATAATATTTGGTACATTACCACAAATTGTTTTAATACTGATACTCCGGAGCCCCTGAAGTGACATGACAGTAAAAAAAAAAAAAAAAAAATTGCAAAGATTTACCAGATTTTTTTTTTTGCAAAGAAATGTATTTTCCATTTTTTTTTAATGCGCATTTATGTACTTCTGGATCATATTCCGAGCTTGTCTAATTGAGTTACGTTATTAAGTTTAATTTCCAAATAAGTGAAAGACATCTGAAGCGAGTGATAAACAAAAGAACGCGTTCCAAGACCTCCTCCGTGATTTTTGCCGTCGCCGAGGGACTACTGAGAGGACCCGGAAGTACATAAATTCGCTTTAAGAAAAACAAAACAAAACAAAACAAAACAAACAAAAAAAAACTTTCCTTGCACAAACTTTGCGAGGGAACACAAAGTATTTTGCGAAAGCACGCAAGCTTTCTTTTTTTTTTCGTTAACTTCCATGTCTCCTTAGAGGCTCCATATAATCCTGATCATTTTCCGTTTGCGTTATATTTCTCCACTCAATTTATTATTCCACTTCAGGCAACTCACGTTTCAAACACTGAACATATATAACAAAATTATTTTATGATATAATACACGATAAACTCCCAAGAGAATATTCACTGATTAGTGTATTAAAAATACATACAAGACAAACAACACAGCAGGCAAAGCGACGTTTTGATTGAGTAATTATCAAAACCCAGTGAACTGTTTGTTTCGTCTTGCAGCCAACCATGCGAACAGAAAAAAAGTCGACGACTTTATTGTCATTTAAAAGCAACGTATGAGGTGACAGCCAGTTTATCACACATTCCAGATGAGCTGCTGCGGGTGGTTTCACTCAAATTGTCTTTGCCTAAATAAGGGCCTGCTTGTTGGAACGAAATCCAGATCATGAAATTAAAATAAGCACCCCAGTTAAAAAAAAAAAAAAAAAAAAAAGTGTGGCTGTCTGTTAGCATTAGCGGTATTTTGTAAAGTGTAAGCAGTTGATTATGTAAGCTCACTAGTACGTTTGTCGTCTGATAAGTGACACCGGCGATGGTTCCAAATGTAAATACAGTACATCCGTGGCAAGCTCTTACAGAATATCTGGCAGGGAAATTCTCCCACCCGGTATTTCTTTCCTCAGAGCTCCGCCTGCCTCTCGGATATCCTCTCCCCTGACTTGACTGTTTGAGCACACTCGACGATCAAAGGATATAATAAAGCAAGCACGATGGATCAGCAACAGCGTGCATCCTAAAAATGACTCATCTGGGACTTTGTGAATAAAATCCATTTTGTTTCACCTCACGGTCTCTCCTGTGCGGTTCCCGCTGGGTCAAATGCACAGTAAACAGCGGAGGCTATTTTAACGGGTCTCCATAGATGCAGCGAGAACATCATTAGCATGCCTTTCCTCCTCGCAGTGCGAATGACTCAGTAAAGACATCTCACTAAATTTTGCAGAGATCTTTGAAATGGCAGAAGCACCCGAGGATAAATACCATGTGATTAATTATCAAACTCAGGAGGGAAAAGTGGGAGAAAAAACATGCACGTCGACATGAGAAATATTAGGAGTTGGTAGCCTATTTACTTCCAACTCGGTCTGCTGTTGGGGGTGGAAGTGCTCGTGCTGACAAAGACGGAGTAGTCTAGTATGGCGAGTGGTTTTGGAATCAAACTACTCCATTAAGGGAAATGAACATGAAAGGTTTGATTTTTTTTTTTTTTTTTTTTAACCACCTGAATTTTAGATGTTACAAAAGGGGCACCCAGCGGTGCATGCTTTGTTCCAGAAAGCCAAGTTGGTTCAACTTAAATGACCAATCAAACTCGGTTTACGCAAAAAAAAAAAACAACTATTAAATTAGAACATTTTAAATGACTCGGATTAAAATTGAAAAAGAAGTCTGATAAGAGAGGAAAAAGTCTTACTGAAGCTTAATTGATTTAGTGGTTTTGCTCCAAAGAATAACCAAAGCCTTTTTCAATTAATTCCAGACAGCCATGAAATAATTTTACAGCATTTTTATGTGGCTGACCTTCCCTGAGACACGCAGAAGACAAAAGTACAAGGGCACACCAGCTCAACTCTCTTTTGCCCCATGGAATTCCTGGAAAAAAAGATATCAAACACCGCCCCCCTTGCTGAACGACACTTCCAAAATAGCGAACATTTTTGCAGATCTCACTTCGGTCTCGTAAACCCCGATGAGGCTCGCGTGGGGGAGTCTAGCGAAGCTAAAACGGCATGAAAATGACATATTACGCTTGAGCTGTCCAAAAGGATGACGGTTATCTGCATTACCACGTTGCCGTAATAAATATGGTATAGACAAAAAGAAAATCACAGATACATGCCCAATAGAACAAAAATATGTGATAAATAATAAAACCACCCTTTGTAGTTGCACAGAAATTATAAATAGCAACAAACAATATTGATTTTCTCCTCTCTCCTATAGCAATTTATGTCATGCTTTCACACAGCAGACACGCCCACAGTATTTGAGAGTGGAAAGAAAGCTTGATTACTCATGAGGACTTTAAAGGGGAAGTCAACCACAAAAACTTCTGAACAAGAATATGTTCTATGCAGCCTCACTAGTCGAAAAATATCATTTTGATTAATATTGCGTTTGTGGGATATAAATTAAACCGTAAATGCCACTTGTTTGTCCATCTCAGGGGGCGGCCATTTTGCCACTTCTGTAGGCTGAAAATGACATCACAGTTGCGCAGGGCTCAGCTAATGACCAATCATGGCTCAGTGTCAGAAAACAGGTGAGTCGCAATCGGTTGTTACCTGAGCAACTGTGATGTCATTTTCAGTCGACAGAAGTGACAAAAAGATGGACAAAAACGGGGGGCGTTTATGGCTTAATTTAAATTCCACAAACACAATATTAATTTAAAAGCCATATTTAGACTAGTGAAGGCTCAGAGAACATTCAAGATTCTTCGGGGGTTGACTTCCCCTTTAACTACACAAACGTGTCCCTTACAAATAAAAAAAATAAAAAATAAAAAAAAGGGAAGCAGTCGATGGCATCCAAGTTTGACTTATCCCCCCATTCTGCTAAAAATTTGCCAGAATAACAGAAAAAAGTAGAACAACCATGTCAGGTTACAGTCCCTCAGATGCTCCATTTGTGAGGTCAAACACAAAATTAGTTTCCACCCACACAACCAGCCGCCGCACCTCTGCACTGCCTCTTAGCCTGCCTGCGAATGCGTCTTTGTGGAGATAAAATAAAGTGTTCAGTGCACCAAAAAGACCAACAAAGTCGCATCCAAAGGCGGATTTAATTAAAACAGAAATGCGCAGTTGATCACACGGTTGATTCACACCCACCAATAAGCTATAAAAGGAGAAATCTCAACACACCTCACTCTTCACCTTGTTCAATTTCTAAATGTTGTTGATACCGCATTTACCATTTTGGTCTGTAATGTAGAAGTTAAAAATCATTAAATGAACGATTTAATTTCCAAAGCCAACGTCAAAGCTCGGAATGCCCCGGTGTGCCCCGACTTACAATGAAGTGCGGCACACGGCAAAGGACAAGGTCAATAGTGAAAACTTGTTCTTGCTCACCGTGAAGTAAATAGCTCAATAAAATACCTTTTAGAATAGCCCTGAAACAAGGTTATCAGTACAATGAAACACAAGTAGACACAGTTGGGTGCATTATGCCAATGTTGGAAAAAAAAGAAATGGCATTTTGTTCTCATTCTCATATTTTGTTCCGCAAAATCAAAAATTGAGAAGTTATTACACTGTTATTACTTAAAATGGTTGGACACATCACCAATGACAGGACTCGGCATCAAAATCTACCGGCGAAAAAGCCTATAATACCTCCCAAGATCTAATGCCTGTGGCTGCTTCACCATCCCAAACTCTTTTCCAATGGTCATGCACTCATCGCAATACAAAATAACGATAAACCGGCTAAGATCCCTTATTCTCGGCCGATGCGTAATATTAACAAAACAGGCTCATTGGAATGTATCTAAACAAACTATTTACACTCGAGTTTCCATCTTAAGGTGGCACACAGCCCCCGTTGAGTGGTTTAATGGCACCGTTTTACGACACGCCTCAGACGGCTCAAGTGTCCATGAGAGTTAGATTTGTTCTCAAGTGACTTTCAACACTTTAAATTGGTTAAATAAAATTTTGTTAGTCTTGCGTAAAAAAGAACAGACGTAGGAAGAAACCAACGCTATGGATTTGAAAAAAAAAAATGAAATTGACACGTTTCTGCAACGTTATAAAACATAGTGTTGCTTGTGAATGCTATTTAATTGCAAAGATGTTTGGTCAAGCACAGACACGCAAGCTATAATTTATAAAACAAGCCGCCCACCATATTTTCTATAATGTGAGCAGAAGAAACACGAGCATTCACTTTGCAGTCATTAGGACATCCCTCAAATTGGCCCGTACTTCCCCTGCAATGCTTTTTTAAAAATGACTTTCAATGGGCCCAACCACTCGGCATCAAATTTGCATAAGTGTGGCTAAGTAAGCGCTGACAGTGGGCTGTTTTGACATGTTGTGCATGGCCTGAAAGAAATAAGCTTCCGGGTGTTGTGTCGTCTTCTGCTACTGAATCAGTCGAAAACAGAACACCAAGTGCCACAAGTGTGGCTTAATCCAGGTTGCGAAAAAAATCCCTTCTTATAAAACGCTATCTTATTTCGGAAGTAAAACGACATGCACAGGACAGGAGCGACTTTTAACAAGCAAAGGATTTGGAAGTAAAGACAAAGAATAATGTTCCTGCTCTTTCCAACCGTGTCATGTTGCAGAAAAGAGAGCTCAGCTAAAACAAGCTGAGCCGGTTTTTATTTTTTTTTTCTTACAATGACGTCATGCGCTGTTTTTAGTTTGCTTCCTTGTCCTCAGTCCTCGCAGGATAGCCGAGGGTACAGCAAACACTCTTTGTCCAAGTGTTTATTTTCTTCTCCACGATTTCCCCACCAAAGTGCAGTAAATATAGCAAAACCAAAACACATTGAAAAATTTAAAAGTTAATATCTTCCTTTCAACAAAAATTGATATTCCACCAACTTTCCTCACCTAAGCTTCTTTGTCAAGTTGGAGTCATTTACCCATCTGACCTTTTTATCTACAATCCTCATCAACAACATCCATAAAGACACTCCCGCATGAATAATTTCATTTGCAACATAACGTTCATTTACGATGCTGCCCTCCTTGGTTCTAACCTGCCCATGGCCTTTTGTTCCTCCCGCTTCCTCTCCAAAAACTAAACTCTAAAAGCGTCCAGATACGATTTAAGGCGGCGCTTTTGGAAAAGGCAAAGCTGTGTAAAAACAGAGTGTTTATAAAAACTTGTCTGTGCGAATACCTTTTGGAAATGGAGGTTTTAAGAGCAAAGAATTCAATGTGTGGGAGATTTGTAATGTTGACACGGTCTATTTCGACACCGCCCTCCAATTTCCTGGCAGAGGGCAGACACAATTTCAACCCGAGTGCTGAAAGGCTCTTTCACAGCTTTAACAGCGAAAGTAAGTTTGTCAGTACAGCTTTAAATGTAATTGGACTTTTTGCGCACTTTAGAAAAGTCCGCAATTCTTCTTCTTTTTTTTTGGTCTTAACAAATATATAAAATCAGAATCTTTGACTGAAATAAATTAACTGGTAAATGGCCTTAGATGGGCTAACAATTGGAATCGATATTGCGGCGTTATAATCCTTTAGGCACAGGTGTCAAACTCAAGGCCCGAGGGCTCAATCTGGCCCGCGACCTCATTTTATGTGGTCTGCTAAGGGTCAATCATGTGCGTCAACTTCCTTTTTTTTTTTTTTTTTTAGCAAATTTTCTTCACTTACACTCACAAAAAAACAAAAAAAAGGTTACTTAAAATAGTGGATTTGTAGTCATTTAGCGCTTCATCTTCCAAGACGTTACAGTAAAAGCAGAGCCGCCGTGTCTATGACACGCTGCTTCTAGATTTAACATTCAGGTGATCCGAAGGGCAAAGTAGTTAAATGTGTCATTGATAACAAAATGCTTCATAGCCGATATCGGCGTTTGAGCATGCAAGGCAGTTTGGAGTTTAAATGTTTGCGATAGACGGTCATCATCATAAAAATTTTTCATTTGGAGATTTTCACTGCACATATCTTAAAATGTCAAAACGCAGACATCGCAGTGCCAAAACAAAGAATAAATAACACACCGAAGCCACTTATCACAACATTTTTACTGCTATGGGATTATTAAACATTTTATCAAGCCTATTGTGCCCAGTCAATCTTTACTGAAGCATTAAAATGGTGTCAACATGTTAACAACCTTTTATCATTTTATTTTATAAGTATGTGTTAACGGATGATAAAAAAAAACACACACATTAAAAAAAAATAAATACTGGCAGTGTGTAGCCTTTAAATGACAGAAAAGCAGACCAAATAGGAAGAAGAAAACCTCTGATTAAATAAAGCGATTCACATACAAAACAATTTGAAGTGTAATAATTGTGCCTTCAAGTGTGTTTCAAATCGTATAGAGCAGGGGTGGGCACATTTTTTTGATTGGTTCTAAAATTTGACTAAGGGGCCAAAAGCAGATGGATGGAGTGTTTTGGTAACCTCACCTCAAAGGAAAAAAAACTAACATTTAATTTTAAATGAAAGTGAACAAAAGCATTACAAAAAAAAATAGGTATTTAGATTATAAAACATTAACAAGGTTTATTTAATATTTAATTTTTTTCAAGTTTGGCGGGCCGGATTAAAACGTTTAACGGGCCGCATGTGGCCCCCGGGCCGTAGTTTGCCCACGCCTAGTATAGCGCCACTTTTTAGTTTGATGCGAAAGGGCTCAATAAGCTACATAGACTGAATGCCGCAGAAATCGACAGAAAGTCTGAAAGAGATTTTTTTGGAGCGTTTGAAATAGTCTGCATCACTCACGACAACCAACTCGACGACAAGAGTTGAACTGCAGCAAACGGAGACTGCAAAGCTTTACAAATAAGGAGCGAGACGATGTTGTCCTTTCATTTCCCCCCTGTAGCCTCTGCGTGGATATCGATTTTTGCTTGTATGGCACAAATCTACCCATCGGTGCTCTCGGCTCTCAATCCGGCGGACAATGGGAACATTGGTACGAGCCATTTCTGCCGTTAAGTTTCTAATCGTGTCGAGCGACTTAATTATTTTGTCCCGTCATGACTGCCAGAGAAGCTTCATCCTTTTTTTTAATAACAATGCTATCATCAGAAACATGATTCACTATAAAAATAACATCTGACAAGGTATTCATGCGATATTGTTAAGCTTACACAGTGACGCGACCCATTTAAATCCAACTATTCCGTCGCGTTTCTTCCTCCTCCACATATCACAGGAAAAAAAAAAAAAAAAGCCATTTGTAAAGCAGCCAGCACATTGTCATGGAAGACTCTAAGCTCCTCACAGCTCATTGTACTGCAGTACTCATCTTTGATTTCAGCTTTGGAGGCGCCCCACTCTACAGCCAGACTTTGAAATCAAAGCATTATATTGTTGCATGACTGTATCGCGACTCATATTAGTTCTTTTTTTTTTCCCCCCCTCCAAACATGAGCCCGGCCGGGACCAGACCGGATCCTTCGGCTTTGGCCCTGTGAGCTTTTTAAATAATCTGACGGGAGCTCCTCTTCTTCTCATTATGAAAATCATTTATTGATTCCCCATGGGTTTTTTTTTTCGTTTTTTTTCTTTATTTTGAAAAAAAAATATATAGATATTTATTTTTTTACTGTTGTATTTATTTATTTTTATTATTTAAATTTTTTTTTTTTTGAGAACAATTACTCCTTCACTGACTTTCATGAGTAAAACTCACCACATAATTTACAGCAACAGGAAATGGCGGCTCACATTCATCATTCCGATATCGTCCACTTAATTGTGTTGTGCGCTGGGACTCGACGTAAGTTATCACTTTAGTCCTTCTGTTGTTTTTGTAGAAGCGGGAAAATAAATTCCTTTGTTGGGCTGCGTTTCTACTTTAAGTCCATCTGGCATTTGTTCAGTCTTTTGAAGTGTTCGAAGTACGTTACTAAAATGCTACTAAAATGGAATCAAGAACATACACTGCGAATCTCCAATAATATCTGCGATGAAAAACTTTTAGCTATTACAGAATTGTTCTCGAAATTAATTTGATAGAAAAACCTCTTAGTTGGATAAAAAAAAAAAAAAAAGAACCTTGGACAAGAGGTCGATAAATGTCGAGAGCAGAGCCCCCCCAGCGTCTTACAATACATGCACAAGTAATCGAGGAGGTCAGGGTCAATGTCGCACTTGATTGGAAGGTTTGTGGCTCTTTCATATCAATAGGTCAAAGTGTCCTTGAGCAAGACCGCTTGCGATAAAGGTGGGTGGGAGTTTTGTATTGAAATCTTTCACAGAATGAGACCGTGGGAAAACAGTGCAACACTCAACAGAATGATAACCATACGCGGTACCTTGAATAAATTCAGCTGATCATAAGCCAGGGTCAATATATTACTTCCATTTACGCGTTTCCCGCTTTTTCTAGTTCATTTCTGCAGACGCCGTTCTTGTCGCAGAAAGGGCGTGTGTAGAATCCAGGGAGTTCGGGGTCTGTCTGTGCTGAAGGGCCAGTCGCCCTTTGTTTGTGGCCCTACCGCTAACGTTTACGGAGATTCGGGACACGTCTTGTCGTGAACGCGCATTTCAAGGGGCGGAGGGACAAAACGAGACGTAAGGGGTTCTATTGGGATTGGGCCTTACACCAAAAGAATTGGGTTGAAGGTTTGACCCAGATTTTCATCCCTCCCAAATCCAATCGGCTGGCTCGAAATAATTAACCCACCTTGTGGTGAAATACCCAAATCTGCTCAAAATCCTAATCTGAAAAATTAGGGGAACAATGCAGCATTGTTTTAGTGTGTGGCATTCTCGAGCTTTCGTCATTTTACGACACTTCAACGCAAACATTCGACCAGTGTAAGAACACACTTGGTCTTTCAGAATTAATGACTTAAAACGTGTGCGCTTTTGACTGTCAAGAGACATTCTGTGCACAATAATTGAATAATTATGCCATTAGCCACAGTGTTTCCGAATTGTATTCGGCGCTCTCCATGGTGCTGATGAAGGTCAAGCTTAAACGGATCCGCCTTTGTTTGACTCCTAGCGAATCGCAAAAAGATTCACCCGAATTTGCTTCTGGCCTACATAGACATGCTCAATAGTTTGGTTCTGCTTAAGTTGGGGCACAGCTTTCGGAATATTTTAAATTAAAATGAAACTTCTCATTGCGATCATTATGTTAAAGTCCACATTTTGGATTGGACATTCTTGGACCTTTCTATGGCATTGGAATGTCGTCCATGCATTTTTTTTTCCCTCTCAGTCTGTTATTTTTTTTTTCCAGTGATTGTGAACAGTGAATGTGAATCTATTTGTCTCCCATAACTTTCAAGTGATTATTCCAGAGGGTACACGGCCTCTAAGTTCCACCATCGTCCCTTCGTTTTTATTCATAAAATAATCGTCCCGCCTTCTTTTGAAGCACTTCCGCCCTTGCAATTCTCCAGTCCGTCATAAAAAAATAAATAATTGGAAAAAAAAAAAAAAGAAAAGGGATGCTGACGGCAGATAATTCATAATTCCAAAACACTATTTTTAATCTCATGATCTGGCTAATTTCCTATTCACATCCATTTGCCGTTTCTGGACCGCAAACCACCATTTGGCCATAAAAACGGATTTATGCGTACATTAGCCACTTCAGACTATAGCCGCGGGTTTCCATGTTATTAAATGGGATATTAGCTATAGAATACAATACAACACACGTTTAATTATATAGCGCATTTCACAACAGCTGCAGCTGAAACAAAGCGCTTTCCATATGGTGTGATATAAATTAGAAGGAAATTAGAACACAAACCAAAACACATAAACGCATGTACAAAAGATTGTTTGTTTTTTTTCCCCAAATGATGCAGAACGCAGCTAGCGTTACAGAGCGTGCCGCAACCTTTCTCAGACTCTTATTGTCACATGAGGAGAACTCAGACCGGGCTCGCCCTGTACAGATGGATTTATTTCTTGCACTTCATCCTTTTGCTCAAATTAAACACAACTTAAATGCTTATTTTTGCTCTTAGTTGCTTCTTCACACAGCCGCGCATATCGTATACATATTTTTGAGTATCTCTCTCACTCTCTCACGCTCACTTTCACTCTCTCTCACACTCACACTCTCACTCTCACACAGAATGCCCATCTCTGAATATTACAAGTGATAACCAAATAATCAAAACGAGCTGTGCGCTGGGTTTAATGTTTCAAACCATTCTGAGGTGAGCTACCAAAATCACCACCACTGATTTTACACTGCAGTGGGCCCACATAGTTTGTCCGATGGCTATGAACCTCTAATCAGGATTCTGCCATTTAATAAAATTGCATACGTTTCATCCAAGGACTTTTCCAACAAACCGTTTTAAACTTTATTCGTCTTGCTACAATGGGAACAAATTGTTGATGGAACAACATGAGCCGGTCATCTGGCACTCAGCAGACTTGAATTTGGCATATTTATTTTAGTTATGTAGACGTAAAATAAAAATGATGAAAACACAGCACATAGAGTCCAGGCAAGCAAATTCCAGATTACAACCTTCTACTGATGAATACTTTTGTTTTGCTTTGACACATTCTGAGGCAAAAGCATCTCAAGCCTGAGAGTTTTCTTTACAGCGTCTCAAACAACAAGAAATAAGCCAGCCATGACGCACAAACACTTCAGAACCTCACCCGGGATATTTCTTGATTCCATCCCTTTTGAACATGCGTTCTTTCAAGTGAAATTAATCAGCCTCTTTATCACTTAGGCAGTGTCATTACCCAGACACAAAGTGCAAAATGAGCGAACTAATCGCCCAGCATGGAGGGGGGGGGCTTTTGTCTGGGAAAGACATGTTTTCTTCCTCAAGCTGCTTTTCAATTGAATTTGCAAACCGAGCAAAGGATGACTTTCGAGATACGTTCAAAGTGCCCCCCCTCCACCGAGACTCATACCAAGGAAGTTATTCTTTTTGTTCAAAAAGATTTTAAAAAAAAGAAGAATTTTCTAAATCAAATTTGTAAAAGACGTCATTGCAACGTCATATGGGAATTATGGAGAAAATAGAGCTGCTTTGGTGGAGGCGCTCCCTTTACAAATGTTGTCTCTTGAATGTGCATTAGTGTAACAGTCCAAGCCCAGCATGTAACCACTAAGACAGATGTTATTTCGGTGCCTACAGTGCGATGATAAGCAATTATGAGGCCTCCACTGTGGCACTAGCGCTCCCGGTAGAATAAGCTAGCTCAATACAACAATTCAAAAAAAAAAAAAATTCCACGGATAAATTCCCACCAGAATTCAAAAAGGTTCCATTTTAGATGAGCATTTGTTTGAAAAGGCCCCGGAAAAAAAATAACAATAAATATAGAAATAAATAAATAAAATCATTAATTAAATAATTAAATTAAATTCTTTACCTGTTTTCCATGTGAACTGATGATCCATATGAAACACGAGATCCGATCGGACGTGGATGAGTAAGAAAGACCAGAGGATGAAGAAACACAGGTAGTTCCCAGTCCCCCGTGCCCACGCAATGACCCCAAAGTCATCCTTTAAAGTCATAGTCCAGCCCATCGCGTCCTCTCTTACTCCTGCGGGAAAGACAGAAAAGTCGTCAGAAACGCACTTTCAAGTAAGACGCTAACGCACGTTGGGAGGCTCAAACGCTTTTCATCTTCCAACATTTTTACGTCGGTGATTCATCAATCCTAACATTTGACATATTGCCTGTCCTTCCTTTGTTAAAAACCTCCATAAATAATTAGTCAAGGCCTCCCGACGTACAATACAAGCGGAAAGGTGTTGAAGAGACTTAAATCATGGTGTAATAGAAGCGACGTGTGCCTTTTTTTTTTTTTTTTATTGCGGCTTATTTACTGCTCTCGGCTACTACGTGGATTCTCGGTCCTAATAGTGGTAACGGGGGGATTAGTCCTGGATTCACAGGCCTTCAATTTTGTTGCGCCAGATATGACAACACAATTTAATACGCATTTGAATAATGATTTTTTTTTTTTTTTTTTTTTTTTTAAGGATACAGTTGGGCAGCATGGTGGACAATTGTTTTGCACGATTCCGGCTGTGGCGACTGTCCTGTGTGGCGTTAGCATGTTCTCCCCGTGCCCAAAAAAACATACATAGCAGGTTGATTGGATACGTTACATCGTGGGTGTCAAACATATGGCTCGCGGGCCAGACCAGGCCCACAAACAAGTTTAATCTGGCCCGTGAGAAGATTTGGTAAAGAGTAAAAATAAGTACAGCCCAGGTGAATAAATAACCGCCCCAAATTTGTCAAACGGACGATGTTAGTTGCGCACTATAAACTTAATTCATTGGACTTTTGTAAGATTTTCTTCAAAGTGTTCTTGATATTTACAAGCAATGCGCAAATGAAGCCGATGCAATTCAACAGCTCAACAAGCATGCAGTTGTTTTGATTTCCTGAAAAGTGACGGTTCTGACACAGCGATACCCAATTAAACGGCTGATGAGTGCTTCCACCGCTACGTCCGACAAGCATTCCATCACGATTTGAAGCGCCGTGTGTGTGCGTGTGCGTGAAGAAGACCAAACAAAAAAAACTAAATGAACGTGCGCTTAATTTGACTCGGCTAAGTGAAATTGGATGGTTGTTTAAGTTGTGTTTAATGAGGAGTGTGCGAGAGTACAGATGGCGTGTTTCCCCAGATGTGAGTTTCCAGATGCTAACTTGACAGATTGTTCAATTTTCTTTTGAATTTGATATGACGGTTCTGCGGGTATCGTTAGCCTTGTATGCCTTCAAAAATGGATGCAAACCAAAAGATTTGGATTCATCCTTTTTTTTGTACAAATCAAGCTTTTATTTGAGATCTTTGGTATATAGAGGGAGTATTTTTAGAATATGTGTCTTTTTTAGTAGTTGACGTGCTGGCGGCTATAGGGATTATGCTAACTATTAAAACGAAGAGCAGATCTTGACCCGGTCGTTATTTCAAAAGGGACAGACGGACGAGGTCAGGTAACCATCGGGGATGACTCAAAATCTTGCTTCTCCTTAAGCCTCAGATTTGGAGTATTTATCCAGTAAAAGCTCGGGCGACCGGTCGTCAGCATGAAGGCGGGAATATAGGCTATCGTGAAAATCGGTGAAAAGAAAAGCTCTTAACTGCTAAATATCTGGGTCGATGGAACCGGGCCAAGCACTCGGTCGCTCCGGAAAAATCTGGCATACATACGACGTGGCTCAGATGCTGCGGTGCATCCTGTTAGATACTCCATGATGTGATGGAATGCAATCTGCCCGCCTGCCTGTCTCCTGCGGTGCTTGTTTGTGGCTCATTCGCCGGATTTGGCGGACACATCTTGGATCTTTCATAAGAGGACAGACGAGCATTGCTCAACCGAATTCTCCGTCACAGGTGGTCTGCGTAATGGATGTTTGATTCCAGCGATTAAAATGGATGCGAAAGGCTAATTTCATAAGGAATGGGATAGTTCCATCGGATGTGGAAAGAAATATTTTGGGGGTCTTTTATAGCAAAGACATCGTCCTCTGCCCCTTTAGCCACGATTAAGAAGTCATTTATTTCACTTCAGGCATGCATAATTTTAATTAATGATATTGACAGCATGCAAAATACTGCAGTCGGGTTAAATTTTTCCGTAGATGTGCTCTTAAATTCACAGGCCTGCAGTCAAAATTGATTGCCAAGAACAAGTTTGTGAATTGCGGCAAGAGCCGTAAGGTCATGTGGACATCTTGGAGGATGTAGTCAAAAACTGAAAGAAAAACAAACGTGCACATTTGTACTAATTCAAAGCTATAAAAGGTGATAGAAGAGACAGATAAAAAAAACTAAAAGTTAACAATTTTCCACCATGCGGCGGCACGACTCAGTGGCAGAGAGGTCAAAAAATGATAAACAAGTAAAAGACTATTTATCATTTTCCTTTTTCTTCATCTAGGAAACCTGGGGCGATAATCAGCGAACCAGCAGGCTGCCATTTCTGTCTTCTCCTGTTGGGGAATTTATTTGAGGGGGGCCAGGCCCCCTCGTGCTCCTGCCTAGACCCGGCCTTGTTCCCAAATGTTGCGTTATGAGCATATAATACAATACAAATTTGAATAGCGCATATCAGCTGGAAATAGAACATTTCTCAAACGAAGAAATGAGCAAAAGTAAAGCAAAAAAAAAAAAAAGATTACAATTATTTTTTTTTTTTTTTACCCCCGTTGTTCGGATGCATTCGGGTGATTCAAGTCAAACCAATTTTGTCCAAAAAGTTACAGTATTTGGATTAAAGCTGTTACGAGAAAATCCCTTCCACACTCATCAATTGTTTCTGAACCATTTTGATGCGTTTGCTTCAAAAGACAATTTCAGATGGCAGACTCAACTAATGAGATGGTGCTTTTGGAAGCTGTCTTTCCTCTCAAAATATCCTGATCTGTTTGATTTTGATTTTTTTTCAGATCGCGGCAGAGTCAAGAGACAGCAAAAAGATACAGAGCAAGTTATTATTAAGCAAAAAGGAATCAACAGCCCATTAAAGGGGAAGTCAACCCACGCCCAAAAAAAAATATATCTTTGCAATATGTTTTATGTTACTTCACTAGTCTAAAAACGGCAATTGATTAAAATTGCGTTTGTGGAATATGAGTTAAACAAAAAAATTAACCTGTTTTAGGCCATTTAAGGGGGCGGCCATTTTGTCACTTCCGTCGACTGAAAATGACATCAGCGTTGCTCAGTGCTAGGGTAACGACCAATCACCTGTTTTCTGAAGCGGAGCCATGATTGGCCGTTAGCTGAGCCCTGAGCAACGGCGATGTCATTTTCAGTCGACGGAAGTGACAAAATGGCCGCCCCCGAGATGGACAAAAAAAAAGGTGGATTTTACGGCTCAACTCATATAACACAAATTAAAAATATTAATCAGAATGTCGTGTTCCGACTAGTCGGCCGGCATAAAACATATTTGTGAAAATATTTATTTAAAGTCTGTCAAGGTGTTATAATCAAAAAAGACCAACATAACCAAACAACCAAAAGTATGATTTTCAACTTCAACACCATTTTAATTTCACTGAATACTTCTTTACGTTGTACTGGAAGAAGCAACAAAATGTGGCTTAGTGGCTGAATTATCCTTCCATTATCTAAGCAGGAGGCGTGGCACACCCTGGACTGGTTGCAAGCCAATCGCAGATGGCTGAATAAATAACATTTTTATTGATTTCACCTTCAAGGGGCCCAGTTTGGATATGAGGCATAAAAAAAAAAAAAAAAAATAAATAAATAAATTGGATGCTTTCAAATCTGAATCGTGTCTCTATTTTACATGGATAAAAAAAAAAAAAATCTAAAATGATTTTCTGTCAGAGTACCGTATATACACCCCCTTCCAACCCAACAGCGAAAACGCTTCGAGGAGCACACTCACAATAAATATTTGATTGAGGCAACAATCACAATTGATTGTTACTTTTTACACACTCAATGCAAACATTTGCAAATTGCACATTGTACCTGATCAAGATGATTGCCAGTCATCCCTTTGGGTAATGTTGTTGGTTCCGTAAGAGACCGGCACTTCTGTGGCTTTACCAGCAAGGAAGAGGAGCCCCGCCCCCCCAACCCCGCCCCAAAGATGTTAAGTCTGACAGGCGAGGTAAATCAGATGTATCAAGTCCTCCTCCTCGAGCACCATGCAGCGGCTTAATCCGGTGTGAGTCAACGCGCCGAGGGCTGGTACAGTGTCACACCTCCAGCTGCATCTAGTACCATTAAGCCCCTGGCGTCGGATCTGTCGAGTACCCACCCGCTGATGTTCTTGCCAAGTTGGGCACTGGAGTCAGCAAAGAGACGGGCTCTGGAGGTTGGGAAGACACAAACCACACAGATAGATAAACATTTGATTTAATAGCGTATAGAAAATTATTCCGTTTGCACGACAACAATCTTAAAATGCTTTTGATGTGATGTGCAAAAGTAAGAATATTTGGGGTTTTTTTTCCCCCTGGCCTCATCTTTAGTCAACAAGCTAGATTTACTCCAGTACAATTTCTGAGTAGTTTTACTCTGAGCCACATTTGACCCGCTACTTGTATTTTTCTGTACAGGTACTTGTGCGACGTATTTTGGTTCATCAGACAAATTTGTGTCGAATGCCGGCTTCAATCCAACGTTCGAGCCTATTAGACCAATCAAATGGATTCGGAGGTCACATGAGCTCTCTATAGCGCTACACAGATGCAATGTTTGCAAAGTGACTAATTGACATGAAGCAAGGCTGAAGTAACGCAGGAAAATACGGCGTTCGAAAAGGCACAAGACCCCGGACCTCATATTTAATTTGTTTACCTAACACCCTGAGAAGAAGAGAAAAAATAAATAAATAAAAAAAATACAGCTATGCCGGGTTAAAAATGCTGCCTTGTCGCCGTGTTTCTATGCAAGCGTTGCTTGGTGAGTCAGCTGTGTAAACTAAAAGATAATTAAATTTAAGATTTTCTTGCATTTGCCTTGATATGTTGTTTTGAAACGATTCCGCTTTACATGTCTGTGTACTTTACACGAGTCCAAACTTTGAGCGTTCTATTGAAATTGTTTTTTTTAAATGTTACAATAATTCTATGGGAATTTAGAAATTTATGGTAAGAAAACTCCAATGAGTTACTTCATACAAGGAAACCATATAAATTTATACCTTTGCACATTTGTTTTTTTTATTTTAAAATATCTGGGTTTAAAAATGTTGTTTGGTCATTGCCAATGTTCTTAAAATTGTTTACATTTTAAAAAAATAAATGTTTTGCACCCCCACAAAAAAAATAATCGTGATTTCAATTATTACTGAAATAATTGCGATTTATATTTTCTTTTCATAATCGAGCAGCCCTAAGTAACAGTACACTTAAGTATGTTTTTTGGAAACTGTTCACCGATGCCTATCGTTTGAAATTTTGTATATTTGACTTCCACACTACTTTGATCAATCTAAAATGACAGCAGTGCCTTGCTTAAATCAAAACAAGAGAAATTAAAGAAGCCACGATAATAAAGTGGTAAATATGTATCGGTGCTCTAACCATTAACACCATATCTGGAAATGAACTTTTTAAAAATAAAAATGAACTGATTATCTTGGAGTCGCAGTTAATATATCCCAGGTTGGAATCTCTGCTCAGATGTGTTTGTGTCCCACACTGCAAAACAACATCTAGCGCCTTTGTTTCCCCCCTGCCAGTCCCGTGAGCTTGCGCTACGGCCCAGCTCACAAGTTTCACTCTTTCATTGACCTTCGTGGCCATGCTCCTGAAAGCCCCAACAATCCAGTCACCTCCACTTTTATTTCCCCTGGTGTTTGGATGCTTTCGTTTGCTTTCCCACTCAGCCTTCAATAAGCTTGGCGCTGTAGGAACACATCGCCTCTGACAACACAGTAAATAAACCTGAAATGCCACAAAGGTGCTTCGGAGACATTAATTAGACATGCAAACATCTGCTTTTATTAGCACAGCAAAAGTTGAGTCTAGACTAGATTATTAGTATTGTTTTGCACTGCTGCCTCAATCAGGATTATTTGGGGCAGGTAAAAAAATAAAAAATAAAAAATTTCGATATTAATCGATTTTCCTTTTCATAGCCAATCGAGTCATAAAACCATATATCAATACTTTTTCCCTAAATCAAAACAAAAAATGTATTTGTTGTCTTGATCAGGTCAAGTTAAATAAAACTTACATGATTAATGTAACTACATCGGCTTCAATTTTTAACGTAAATATTCAGATTTGTACAAATGCACAAGAAGTTTGCACTAATTGCAGCTTGGGTTCTTCTGAGAATGCCTTCCATACCGAAGAAAAATTGGTACTGCGAGAAATCCATTGAATCGAAAATCAATCAAAGTGAATCTGAGTCAAATCGATTTTAGAAATGTGAATCGATACTCAGCCCGAATTTGGGGTGCAATCGGCATAAAATTCTTTTCAAGTTTAAATGTTCTCCCTGATCTTGTGTGGTTCTCTGCAAACGCTAACATGCCGGGAACTGTGAGCCATTCCCGTGAATAAACGGAAACGTGACCACCAAGGGTGAGCCAGGCCGGTACAATAGAAAATGCCGCTTTAGCAAACCGTGCCCTAAATGTTTGAAACGTAGACATGTAATTTAAAAGGTGAATGCACACGACATCCCAATTGAGTTCTAATCGATACCAAACAACCTCGACCTTGTTTCACTTTGCAAGTCGCTCACTGCAGCAGAACACCATTTATTACTTTAAACCATGAATCGTATTTTTCTTTTCGTTAGTTCTGGCCATCTATCCTCAAATCCTCTTGTAAACATCGCTCACAAAGTATCAGGACATCCCATTTGGATTTATTAACAAGCATGTATTTAGATGAAGCAAAGTTACACTTGCACATTTATTGCAGCTTGCGGTTTAACCATCTCGCCGGGTCACAAGCTCCCTGCAAGGAAATGTCAATTGTTTCCAAACCACTGGCGCTTTGAAAACTAAAATGAGCTTTTTAAAGTTGCCATTGAAGCTCACTTAATGTGGCGTTGTAATAACAGGTCATGCCGCTCCTTGACCCCAAGAGACTAATTTCACCCTCAATTGTTGAGCAGTGACATCCAACGCATCTCTCAACGGGAACGACAATTTGGGATAACTTCATTTTTTTTGGGGGGGGCATCTGAAGGTGAGGCATATCCCTGCACTGTCAGCAAACAGGCGGACATACGAAGCAAGTGCTCTTGAAGAAAGGGTTGCGAACTCAATCAGCCACTTGTTTATCCTCGTGGCATGGAAGTACTTTGGCCCGTTCCGATTGGCTCCCTTTGCAGTGGTGTGGCTAGATAGGCAAGCCGACGGGGTCAAAGCATTGATAACAGACTATTTTTTTTTTTTTTTTACTTAGTCGTAACCTCGCGGCCTCCGCCGTGGGTAACACTATATGACCAAATAAAATCACTACACCAGCGTTGCTTATGTATTACTCACAATTTTGTATTATACAACATATTTCCGAGGAAAAAAGCCACCTTGGACAACTCACTGTCTTCCCAAAGATTACAAATATTTTAAAAAAGAAATAAATAATAAAATAATTACTCAGAAGTCTGATAAACTCTGCTCGATTAAATATCATCACATAAAAATCTTCCGAGTTTGTTGCAGTCGCTGCTTTCAAGTGCTCCTCAACACAGCACTGCAGGACGTTTATTTTGTAAAATACGGTCCCAAGTGGCGACTGATGCAACACAGTAAAGCTATTAAGTTTCTTGTTGTCTCTCTTTATTTTTAGATTGACTCGGGTTGGAATCTCATTTGAATAGCAGGCAGGGATGGGACGTCTTCAGAGAATTGCATTGATTAAAGTCAATGTGATGAGACTGACTTCATTTGAAAAAGGCAAATGTGTGTGTACACCAGAAAGTCGAAATGGAATTATAGAAAAAAAATTGGGATAGGACTGGAAATTTTTACTTCTGCAATGTTTGAACCGATACGTTAAAAAATGGCCTTCAACTTAACTCAAATCCTCTTTTTTTTTTTTTATCATATATTTGTGCAATATATTCACTTTTCTCCATCAACAAAAAACAATAGTTGTCTTTGTTTAAAAAAAAAAATTAAAAAAAAAGCCTCACTGAAGTATTATGTTAACCAGATCGATGTAACAGAACACGATAAATATTTCATCCAAGACAAGAAAAGGGATCTTTCCGACTATGTAAAATTGACGCAGAGCAAAGCTGCCAAATGATCAGCTCCATCGGTATGAACTTGTCTGATAAGAACAAGATAAGAAAAACTCAGGCGAGGCTGGGGTTGCAGGAGGTGAAAGGACGTTCCTCTATCTGCCTTTTCCCGAATGCTAATTGGTTGTGTCTCTGTAAAATAAATCAGAGAAGTGAGTGTAGAGTGGACTAAAATGGATCCCGATGAAAAATTACGTCAAAAATGGATTTGAAGCACAACCAGACAAAAGCAGAAATGACTCCACCAAAGGACAAATGAGAGGAAGGGAGTGCCTGAAAGAGAAACAAAACCATTCCTGGATAAATCGGATTTGTTGCGTGTGGCTGTTCCGCCAGCCCGGCCTCACAACCCGCCACCTCCCTTCATTTAAAAAAAATAAATAAATAAAATAAAGCATAATCCTGCTCACGCCGGCCCCCTTTTTTCAATTGAAAGCAACTTCTTGTGGGACTGGGATATGCAGGTGAGCGTATCGGAGTCCTGACTGTGGAGGACCCAGAGGGAATTGTTGCACTGCGAGGGAGCCATCACAGTGAACAAGGGGGGAGGCGGGGGCGTGACGGCGTCAGGATTAATTTTGAGAGAGTCGGGTAGCTGAGGCAGGCTGATAACACGGGTCAGTAGCCGCACAGACACCTGGACTGCGGAAGCTCTTCGAGAAAGCAGCTTTAATGTACTGAGAGTCATGTGTATTTATAGTGCGCGCGCCCGAGAATTTGGCGGCACGTGTCAGAGGGTCAGTCAATGGATGACGGAAGAAACAAGACAGGTGAACAAAAGAGCAAGGAAAAAACAAGAGTGGAAATGTGAGTCTGGCTCTTATGATAAGCAATGAACATCTGGTCGCCAAAAATATAAATAAAAATAAGAATATAATATGGATGAATGAAAGTGTGAATGGTTGTTTTCGATATTCGGAGGCTGCGCTCAAGCGTAAAAATGGGCCGATCCTCATTTTGGTGTAAGCTTTGATGGGTCTGGTGAGGGTGAGCCAGACTCATTACGGTTCGGCTCCGGTTTTAAATAATCCTTCACGAAACAACTTGAATAGATGATGGAGATCCACTTGCTTTTTATTTTGGAAAAAAAAACAGAACATATACTTGGAATAACAATCTTTTGCAACGATGTGTTCTGTGTTTTTCTTCTTTTTTTTTTTCCACGAGAAACCTGACCTACATAACTACAAGATCATTTCACAGCTGTGCACAATTATCCTTTAATTGACTGGAGCTGAGTGAACCTCGCAGATGACATTGTCAATTAATTTGCGTGAATGTGATCGTCAAAATATGAACTTTTCAGAGAAAAAATAAATAAATAATATATATATATATATATACACACACACACATTTATATATATGTATCTATTTATAAAAAAAATTGTAGGCTCCTAGCCATATTTAAACTGGACATATGGCAAAAAAAAGATTTTCTGGAAGTTCGGAACGGGGGCCACAAATGGACCAAACCAATATCCAGTCTTGATGATAGTCAATTTATTTTTGATGGCGACATACTGCACTGAATGTACAGTACGGAATGCTTTAAAAAAAAAAAAAAAAAAAAAAAAGAAGAAAAAAAAGTGAGAAAAAAAAAAGAAAGTATAAAATGGTAAACTCTGAAGTTTGGCCATTTGTTTCCCATCAAGTCACGATTCGAGATGTTACATTAATCAGAAAACCTAATAATGATCTTTGCCATTCTCTCAGTTGCAAATGTCAGAACATTGTGTTCACTGTTCATTGACCTTTTCCATAACATCAACACTGCCAGCAGCGCTAATCACCGAATTTCTCTCTCACACTGCGCTATCTGGAGATAGCAAACAATAAGACAGTTACAATACAATATTGGGCTTAATTGCGCGCTAAAATATGCCTTTTTGACCTTATCAGTGGAGGAATGAGACGAGAGTGTTGAGAGAGAACAGAAGGCTTGCGTCAAGGATGTCGTCACCTCTCAAGGCTGTTTGCATCTCGATCGGCGGTCTTAAGCAAAGCGATTCCCAAAAATGTTTTTCAGCCTTTCCATTCAAAATCGTTCCCCAATCAACACAAACACACCCCAGATTTTTTTTTTTTGTAGTCAACGCTAAAGTGATAATTTGATGACATCACTGAAAATTTTCTTGTGCCGCCAACTTGCTGGAAGGTCATCTTAAAAAAAAAAAAAAAAAAATTGCTCATTCACAGTCCCTGCCGTCCTCATTTGCTCCACCACCGTCTAATTCAGCCAATCACTGACTCTCAAAAATTCTAACACCAATTTGCGGACTGATGACTTGAGGATTTAAGGCTATTCATCAGCTAGCATTAGCGGGTGCGCTATTGTAATGTACGACAGATTAGCATACTTCATGAGAAGGTCTCCTTTTTAATATTTGAAATATTTCCACACTCTTGAGATGCCGCCACCTGTTGATTTCCATTTTATTGACATAACACATAATTGGCGATTGATTGACCTCAAGCTACAACCATTATTGTAGCGTGCTAACGAATGCTAAAGTTGACGAGTTGGTTCAACACCTAGAATCCACTCACATAATCACACACAATGCTTGAACGGCACTCATATTCTGAGAGATGCGTTAAAAGCTGTGCATTTGGGCTGAGAGTACAAAAGAGAGGCTGCCAGACAGGGCGTGATGCTCGATTTGTGGACACTTGGATTATCCGAGTGAATGGGGAAGCAGAGGAAAGCCAACAAGAGGAGGCTCGTTCAGCATTTGTTACTGGAAAGGAGGCTTCCATTTTGAGAAAGGCACTCAAACGGGTGACTTCCTTTATTGATTCCAGGGTGTTCCAGGGATTAAACCCTATAACCTTGTATTGATCCAGCATGGGAAGGGAATAGTGCTGTCTTCAAGAAAGATGGAAACTTAATCTGGCTCCCGTCCTTGTTTGTATTGTTTAATTTGGATATTAATATACATGAATGCAGTGGCTGGTCGTGTATTTCACACGGATGCCTTCAGCGAAGTCCTACTTAGTCCGACTTGAATATATCCCCCTCATAACGACATCATTTATCACACCACGGCTAGAGAAATAATATACAGAGACACGGCCTCGGCTCACGAGAGCGAGCTTCTCCTGAAAGGTCCGTCTTTAAAATGGCCTTGGAAGGATATCTGCAATCAAATCCTCACTTTTTCCCTCCTTCGGCCATAATATGTTTTAGATTTTCTAACGGTCACACGGTAAGACTGTCTGGTGTGGATTTGTTGATTCTTCATAGCAACCTTCAACGTGAGGCCTAGCTGTTTTCAACTCATGATCTGATTGGCTATCGCAATAATATATATATATTAATCATTATTAAATTAATTAATTAATTATATTTTATTTTTTATTTATTTATTTTGTTTTATTTATTTAACTTTTTAGCAGAGTAGGCCTTGACCGCCAACCACATCTTGAATGTATTCTAGCTTCACATTTGTATGCATGAATGAGTTGAAAGCAAACTTCATGTAAATTCAATCCATCAAGGAAAATTAATTGCGGTGTCAATTATCCATCAAATAAATAAGTGTTGCATTTACAAATAACAAGTGACATGCACCTGAGAGGCAGAGAGGAGTTTTGCAAACAACGCATCTCAACAGTCAGATAGCTGACATCTGGCGCAATTGTGGATGCTGATGAGCTACAAAAAAAAGATGAGGCGTTTTATCTAAAGTGCTGCGAAACAGACACACACAAGGGGGAAAAAGTGCCTGCTTCAGCTTGTTATGACGGCGCCATTTTGGCAGCTACAATTCAGGGCCATGCGCACATTGTCACAATTTGATGAGAAGTGTCACTGCTAATTGCAAGCTTTAAAGGATGTAGTGCGGATTATTTGGGAAGATGATAATGACACGTTGAGGCACTGTCAAAATTATATGTTTACATCTATCACTAATTCATTTAACTTAGACAACACTCTCACACTCGACTGTGTGGAAAATGACACCCATTTGTCATCTTAACACAATAAGACGGAACACCCAGGAATTTAAATAACACCAAGCTCTTCTTTCCCGGGACGATGCATTTTTAGATTTTTGCGCATGGCTTGCTAGCTAACCGCGTGCTGTAACCGGAGTACCAGGAGGAAACTCACACAGGCACGGGGAGAGCATGCAAACTCCACATAGGAAGGTCAGAGCCGGAATCGACCCCGCGACCTCTGCACTGCGAGGCCGTCGTGCTAACCAGTCCAGAACGTTTAATTGAAGACTCCACAGAGATATTTAATTTCTAAATATGTTACTTTGTCTTTTCGACGGGAAAAAAAAAAAATGCTGAAAAAAAAATAAAATAAATTAAAAAAAATAATAATAAAATAAAAAATACAAATAAAATGAAAACAAATAAAATAAAAAAAAATAAAAAATAAAAAATAAATACATAAATAAATAAAATAAAAAAAGACTATAAAATTTGCGATAGAACCCTTTAATAACCCTTTAATGAGTGCGGCAAGAGAAGCTTCCATTTCATCTTCATGCTTGCGTTGCCACTTCCATGTGACAGATGATCGACTGGCGCGGCGGGTTAGAGCTCAAGCTCACTGCCTGACTGACTCCCATTGGCTGTCGTTATAAGGTTCTGAACTCATTCCTCCGGAAATGACCGGCCATCCAATTTATTTCACGGCAGCCAGAGTGTAGGTGAGTGGATGACATGGAACTAAATGTTGAAGTTAACTGACTGGCTGCAGGATTTTGAGCTTCTTGAACACCATATTGCTTTTGTTTTCCATTGCAGTCGAATCATATTTTAGAAGCTCCCATTGATTTATTCTACTTTTGGATGTGTGAGAGCTTTCTTAAAAGTTCCTCACCACCGGTTCATTTCTGCTGGTTACACCTCAGTGCTCAGAACAATCTTTTACCCCTTTCCTCTAAAGGACTCGGTTTAACAAGAAATTAAATGGATGAAGTTCATTCTAAAGTCATTAAAAGCCTTTCAGTTCTAAGAAAGAAACTGATAAGGTGCAAAACACTCAAGCCTGCTGACGAGTCACGATTCAGTGCTCCCCTTTTGTGTTAGTACTGACTTGAGAGTACTCTGTTGACATAAGTAAAAACTACTTTAATAATGGTGATAATATATCTTACTTATAGACTATATCGCTTGTTCTTATTCGGCTCGCTGGTGAGCCGGAGCCTAACGCAGCTGACTTTGGACTAACTTGAGACGTGACTGGCCAGGAAATCACAGGGAGAATCCAGGCAGAAAAAAATAAATAATAATAATAATAATTGACACCGGTGGCTAGTTTAAAAGTCTCCAATTAATACAGCATGCATATTTGTGAAATGTGGGAGGAAGCCAGAGTACCTGGAGAAAACCCACGCAAGCACAAGGCGAGCATGCAAATTCCGTCGAGGAATGCTGAGGAGCGGAGCTAATCTTTACTCTACCGTGTTGACGGGAAATATTAATTTACACATATATTATGAGTTCCATGTATTCCAAGCAGTTTGGAATGTATTTGTACGTCACAGCCTGGATGTGTTTTTTTTACTTTTTTCTGTACGTCTACAACGGTGCTTCTCAGTTATTTTCTGTCACGCCCCCCTAGCAAGAAGAACACAATTTGCCCCGCCACCCCCCAACACCCACTCTCCGCCACCTCGATAAATTATAGCATTTTCGTCGTAAAACAAACAAGTTAATACTCGCTTGCCACAATGGGCAATGAGAGCGCCACTGCCAACTACTGGAGTGGATGTGCAATTACACTTTATTGTAGTGCGGCGGGGGAAAAAAAAAACATGAGCAAGCAGGAGCAAGGTTTGTGACATAACATGGCCACATTATTTTTGGGAGGTTTTCATAATCCTAAAACTTTCAACTGTGTCTTTTTACAAAAGACACATTTTCTCTATACTGTTTCATTGCAGCCCCGCCCCCCACCCCCCGAGCAGGCAAGAGGATTTGTACCTCATTTGTATGAGATTTCTGCCATCAGTCTTGTGCCGACATGAATGCTGTCTTTTTATCCCAAGGACAAACACAAAAGACATTTCAGACAGATGATTAAACTGAAATTTATCTTGTCTACTCTATTTATATCCAAGATACTCTGGTTGCCTTTAAACACAAAGACGCTCGCCAAATGACTGGGGTTTCTTTCTGTAGTTAAGAAACTACCTTATAGTTTCACTTTCAAATGGGGAATTCTTATTTCATCACTGCTGCATAAAAATAAAATAAAAAAATATATATTGAAAAAAAAGTGGATATCGTATTTATTCGGCAAATGCAGTCAGTAAGGTTTATTTTGTTTGTCAGGAGTTAAAGGTCAGTGGCAAAAAAAAAAAAAACATGAATAAATCCGCTTGTCATTTTTATTTAGCATGTCAATGTGACACCCGAAATGCTCCAGTGCATCATACAACAAGCTGGAAATGCAACAGAATAGCACAAAAAAAAAAAAAAATGGACCCTTAAAGTACAACGCATACGTTCACCAGCTCCAGCCACACAATTTCGTTTCACTTTAACCAGCGCACCCGTCGCAACGTAAATATTTCACAAGGTGCGCTTTACAGTGCAGCCCCGGCAACATTTCATAAGAGCAACTCCTCGCGCTACGCTTTGGCGGTGAGACAAAATGAACCCACTAGCGAAATAAAACGCCCGCAAAAAAAAAAAAAAAAATAAAAAAAGGAACCCGCCTGAATATTGATGCGATTATTCAACTCGAAAAACGGACAGCAATGACCCGATCAAGTGAGCGCTAATCATTTGCTATGAATTTCCAATTCCGTGATTGGTCGTTACCTGAGCAACTGTGATGTCATCTTCAGTCGACTGAAAGTGACAAAATGGCCGCCCCCTGACATGGCTAAAAACAGGTGGATTTTTTGGCTTAACTCATATTCCGCAACCGCAATATTAATCAGAATTCCATGTTTAGACTAATTAAGTCACATAGGACATATCATTGCAAAAAATTTGGGGGACTTGACCGCCCCTTTAAGAAGACAAAAATCACAAAAGAATCCATGAAAGAAATCATAAAGCCCAAGCATGGCTCCCTCTCCCACCTCCTCCTTTCTTCCAAACACCATCAAGAATAAGCAATAAAAGTAAAAGTGATGTTAAATGTTCATTTACCAATTTCATAATGGGGTTTTATTTGGATTCATAGAAATGAAATTAGACCAGAAGGTATACTAAAATGTTTGCGATGAAAATGACTCATTAAAATGTTCTTCCCTGCGTATATTTGGTGGCCTTCTGAGAGTAGAAGGAACAGCTGCTGGGGTCCACACGGCGGTAATTCAATGAACGTCTCCGAGAGGAGGAAGAGTGAAGGAAAACTGAATCCACAATCAAACACATCGATGCACAACAAACCGAGTCGGTGTGCGAGAGCCATGACCTAGACCCCACGGGGCCTTTTTACAGCATGCAAGAGCTTCTTGAAAATATCACTGATCTTTGCCAAACGGGTAATTCAATTTCATGTTCAACAAAATCAAATTGGTGGCTCTTTTCTCGCTTAATTGACGCGCTTATTTTTGAATCACATCAGACACTGCTTTCAGTTTCCCGTGTCCATTTTAGAATCATAAATCCGCATAAGCGCAGGGCAAACATGCAAACACTGACAACTGTGCTTGTTTTCTTCTTAAGTTTCAAAAAGCAAAATGGACAATATTTACAAGTTCACCACAACTGCTTTGACTCCACCGCCAACCATCTGCACAACAATATCTTGCCAAAGACGGTTTCAGTTCCCGCAACTCTGCAGACCTTTCCATACAACTGAATGGAATGAAAACCACGACTTGCACCCGAACCCTCATCAATCCTCTCTCTCAACTCAACTTGACTATTTATGGAGCACTTTGAACACAGCTGCAGGTGACCAAAAAGATCTGTACATTAAATTAAAAAAAATCATAAAAAAGACAAAAAAACAGAGTTCAAACAGTCATTCCAAAGGAATCCCATCTGAGTCTCCGACTCATCCTCAGCGCCTCCAGTAAGCGTCTAAAAGAGTCCAAGTTGACAAACATTTTGACAAAAATCACTTCCTTCATTCAATATTTAAACACACCCCAATTTCCCCCTTCTCCAAGGTTCAAAGTAGTTCACCGCACCCCTTTGATCAGATGTTCTACCGTCATGGTGATCCGCTCCACCACAGCCACTCACTGGACCCCAAAAACTTCTTCTCGAGAGCAAGCCAGGATTTGCTTCCAACCAATTTCCTCAAACTCAATTGGCACCAATCAGAATCATCTTTCGACCAAAAGCAACCGCAGCGTCACCCTCAACACTGATGGCTCCAATGGACCCACTTTGCTTCACAAACTACATTTTCTAAACAAAACGTCTCCTTTGACCAGCATGTCAATCACATCACAAAGAGAGATTTTTTTTTTCCTCACAATTATGGCCTGTCTCCACCCAAATCTTTCCTCCTCAGATTCAAAGACCTTCAACCATGCCTTTACCTTACATCAGGATTACCGCGACAATCTCTACTGACTACCTTCAAAAAAAAAAAAAAGGGGGGTGTGAATCCCCCAACAACTCTGCCGTATACTTACTCACCCATCCAGTGATCCACGATCCCCAAACCTCTCATACCTTCTCTGAGAATCAATTTCCAAATTCTCCTCCTGACCTAAAAAGCCCTGCATGACATAGCCCCACCCAAACTGATTGAGCGTTTCCATCAACACACCCTCACACACACCGGCTCTTGTCACCTTCCATCAGGACCAAGCACAAATCTTTCGGACGACTGGGGGCCTTCTCCATTAGCGCTCCCTTTTGAAACTCTCACCTCAAATCCAAACATGAATCTTCATTTCCCTCCACTCTCAAAACAACACTCAAGACCCATTTATTTCCCACCACTTGCAAAGACGGACAGTTTTGTCTATGCCGCCTTTTAAAAGGAAATTGGCCTTCAACTTGTATTGTGAGTCCGGAAAACAATGATGTGCATCTTATTTTCTTGTTATTATAAACACAGAAACATGCCCTAGACTAGGGGTGGGTAAACTTTTTCATTGGGTTCTAAAATTTGACAGAGGGGTCGGACCAGGAGCAGATAGTGGAGTGTTTTGGTGACCTCACCTCATCGGAGAAAAAAAATACATTTAATTTTAAATGAAAATGAACAAAAGAATCACGTCTTTAAAAAAAACACTATTTAGAAAAGAAAACATTAACCAGGTTTACTCATTAATTTTTTTTTCCCAAGTTTGGCGGGCCGGATTAAAACGTTTAACGGGCCGCATGTGGCCCCCGGGCCGTAGTTTGCCCACACCTGCCTTAGACAAAGACTGAAGAATCCAGAATCTACTTACGGTGTGGTATGCACCACTGAGCTGGCACTGATCACCATTATAACGAATATTTAAAAAAAAATCTCAGTATTCTGCAGACGTACAGCAGCGATGTTGATATTTTAGATAATTAAACGAACAACTGACTGTGCATCACCATCTCAAAAGTGCGCACCGCACTGGGGCAATTATGACTGGAGGAAAAGCCGAGCATATTTAAAGTCATAAATGCCTTTAATGGCTTTAGGTAATTGGATTTACAGAAATGGAATTAAACATGAAAAAGTAGCATTTGAGGGAAATATATGATTGGGTAAAATGTAAAAAAAAAAAAAAAAAAATCATCCGCCGCAGTTATGACTTCTAGGTGGGTTGTATTTAGATTCTGACAGGAGCGGTGCATCAGCAGAGAGCCGTGTCTGACCTTCCCTGCTGTTCAGCGCATTACACTTCAATTAACGACAACGGCCTGCTGAGCGCAGAAGGAGCAGCTGCTGGGTCCACATGGTGGTAATTCAATGAAAGTCTCAAAGTGAGGGAAAAAAACTTGAGCCACAATCAAACACGCCGATGCACAAGGGCCACAACATACCGGATCTATGCGTCTTAAAACCGAGGCGTGAGAGGCACGACCTGGAGAGCGTGGCGCTTCTCACAGCATGCGGGATCTTGTCGGAGCTTTTCCAAAATGGCCAAAATCAATTTCATCCGCAACAAAATCTAATTCGAAGCCCTTTTCCTCACCTCACTGATACGTTTATTAGAAATTATTACAGCGACTCATTTCAGTTTTATTTGCCCTGTTTAAAATTGCAAATGTACCATCTAAACATTTCACAGATTTGGGTTGCATGATAAAGTTTCATGAGAGGGACAAAATATTAAGACCACTTCTCGGTGTGACCAAGTGTGCAACCAGAAAATGATTCACTTCAGATATTGTTAATTTAACGCCTCTGGAGTCCCTGATGCTATTGTGGTTTATTCGCCTGACTTCCTTGGAGGCTGCGTCAGTTCAGTATAGTTTCCTCTCAGACAGGGGTGGGCAAACTTTTTGATTGGCGGGCCACAATGGGGTCTAAAATTTGACAGAGCAGATGGATGGAGTGTTTTGGTAACCTCACTTCATTGGAGAAAAAAAAATACATAAAATTTTAAATGAAAGTGAACAAAAGCATTACAACAATATATAGGTTTTTGAAAAAAAAAATATATCAACAAGGTTTATTCAGTGCCATCTGAATTTGCAGAATAAGTAAAAAAATAAAATAAGATGACCTAACTTTTTTTTTTTTTTAATTATTAAAAAAATAAAAAAATAAACAATTTCCCCTTGCGGTACAATATTTATGTGGTGCCAAGTATAGAAATCTATTTTCTATATTGGTTTCTATTAAGATCTACGCAGTATTTGTATAAGTCCCGTGAAAAATGAAAGCTGAAAGGTGATAATTAAAAGCAAGCAGGTTTTTCCACCCAATAGACACCCATCTGTCACAGAATGTTTTTCTTTTTTTCCTTTTTAGACCATCCATGTTGTGGAAAAACAGTCACCTTGAAACTTTGAGCGTGTGATGCAAAACCCAATCCTGACAACATCATTAACATGAAAAATGTGCAACGCTACATTTGTGCCGACAAGATTAAAGTCCCTAACAATGCCCAGACCTTATCTGAAAACTTTACCAGCGGTGTAATTACATGGGCACCAGCCAGCCTTCAACAACAATGTTGCCCTGATTGCATCTCACCTTGACTTGACCTACTTGACCCCGGGTGACTGAAACAACTCCGTACATCAAGACAAGAAACAATGCACGAGCTAATCAGCTGATAAAGACGCCAGATAAAAATGTCCCGATCCTATTACACTTTGAAATAACTCCTTTTTATCGTTCTCGCAGAAAAGGATGTGGCGATCATTTTTTTTTTTTTACGTTACAATTTAAAAAAATAAATAAAAAAAATGTTCCTTGGATTGACATCAGCATATGAACACAATATGGGTTTTTGATTTACATAATTAATATTTTAAAAAGTGTTTCCCCAAACCATAACAAAATTTCAGTTTGATGTATATAGACAGGATAACTGATTTTTTTTTTTTTTTTAATGTGCAAATCTGAAGCGCACAATGAGTGAGAGTGGCACATGGGCATAGGAAAAAAATAAATTAAAAAAAAAAAAATCGGATTAAGAAAAAGGTACAATGGTGCCAAAAAGTCGCCTGGCGTACAAATATGGCGTATTTTAGTAACTCGTAATAATTTAAAAAATTGTCCCTTTCATTTTCAGCGCGACTCAAATTATAACGGAATTGATCAACAAACGGCGAAACGCAAACGATGTCATTGTGAATCATTTTCGTTGTGAAAACACAAAAACAAAGCCCGAGCACGTACTTGTTTGTAGAATTGACTCGAAAACATACAGGTGACGACGGAGCTCCAGAGGATTTTCTCGCATCTGACTCATCTAAATGTCAACAATCAAAATAATTGGATATCGAGTGTTGCGACGCTTTCACTCGGCACATCTGATGGGCAAACTGAAGCTCGGAGTACAATCTGTTGAATAAGGTCTGCGTTCGCAATGTAGTCCTCAAAGCACGTGCAGGTTGCCGTTACATTCCAATGACGTTGAATCAGCAAGGGTTGTGTGATGCTCTTTTTTTTTTTTTTTTTCTTGAAAATCCTTCGTACTGACATGTTATGGGAATCTTTATCGTTTTTGTGCCCCGGGGTTGTAATTCTAGGAACCAATTATTGGATCCCCATGAGCTTTGTTTGGCCTCAGTGTTACACACCACCTGGAGCACCGTCTGGGTTACTTTTGACATCAGCACCCCGATGGCCTTCAGCAAGTTAGCTGGACAACTTTACAACGCAGTTCTCAAACTCTCCGCTACATATATCGGGCAACATCCTTCTGACAGACCAATTCTAATTTCTCACACTTGACTATATTATTAGAAAATGAAGTTATAATGAGTAGTAATATATGGATGTGGTTAAATTTAAAAACGTACATGACTAAACTAAAAGAAATGTAAAAAAAATAAATAAATAAAAAAAAATTATCCAAGCCTATCTTCAGGGAGTAGGCGGGTTGCCAGCCAATCACATCGCACACAAAGACAATCAACCATCCGCACACACACACACACCTGTGGACAATTTAGAGTGACCAATCAAGCAAGCACCCATGTCTTGGGAAACCGAAGCATCCGGAGAGAAAAACCACGCAGGCACAGGGAGAACATGCAAACGACACACAAGAAGGCCGGAGCCGGAATTGGTCCCACGAACCCTACATCTCTGAACTGCGCGGACGACGTGCTAATCAGTCGGCCAAGTGTCTAATTTGAGGAAAATGTTCAAAGCAACAACTTGGCATAAGACTAGCTAACAGAAATGGAGCCAAGTGCAGTTGGGAGGAATTTCTGCTCAACGGTGACTATCACAACTTTCAGAATGACATGACATCAGGAAAAGCAATGATTGAGAATGGTTTTAAAGCAAACTACGGCCCGGGGGCCACTTGCGGCCCGTTAAACGGTTTAATCTGGCCCGCCCAACTTGGAAAAAAATGAAATGAATAAACCTTGTTAAGGTTTTATTTTCTAAATGTAATTTTTCAAAGACATGAATATTGTTGTAATGCTTTTGTTGACTTTTATTTCAAATTAAATGTATTTTTTTTTCTCCGATGAGGTGAGGTTACCAAAACATTCGATCCATCTACTTCAGGTCAGGCCCCTCTGTCAAATTTTAGAACCCATTGTGGCCCACCAATCAAAAAGTTTGCCCACCCCTGGTTTAAAGTGTTCAGTGAACGAACGACAAACCTCCAAACTTCGATGCAGACATATTTACATTCTACATTTTTAACAAGCTGCCCCACACAGAAATAATTAATTACTTTGAACAAGCGCGGATACGATGATTGTTTTTTTCTGAGGAAGTGAAAAGAAGATAAAAGAGAGGATTTAATGAAGATTTCATGTAGGTGCTGAACCCCACAGCTGTCTCAGAGAGCTCAACACAAGGAATTAATTTTACATTTTTAATTAAGGGTCGTCCTTAATGTTAAGCACATGACTAATTCAAACGTTAGGAAGATCACTAAATATCCCAAGATAACTTGAATTAGATCCAATCATCAAATTTTTTTTGAGCGACTTTTTGGCGATTAAGCAAGTGGTTTGTCAACCAACGAAGGCTGAAGAAGGGAATTTTGATTGAGCATGTGCCAGCAATACCTTTTGTAATGTTTGGCACTGACCCCGTGTGACTTCTTTGTTGAGCGGATATTCTTGACGAAAAAAAAAAAAGACTTTGGGACTGACAAAAAAATTTAATTCCACAATAAAGTCATCACACTTGAGTATGATTTGCTGTTGCGAAACAAATGGTCAAGTCCTTATGTAAGAAGTAAATTTATTTAAATATTAACTGTATTTCGAACATTTATTCAAATAAAATCAAATGTCAAGGCTTCATCATATCATAATGTCCAAACAAATAAAATGTAAAGTCATCTCAGTTCCAACATAGCAACGAAGTGAATGCTTCCTTTAAATTGGATTTCTTAAAAAGAAAATGGGAGCTGGTAAATTTTCGGAAAAAAAAAAAAATGCAAAATGCTAACTAACAGCTAGATGAGATTTCATTTTCGTAAATCCAAGTCTCATGAGGAAAAAATACTCTATTGATGCCTGTTGCCCTAAATATATCACTGGTTGAACTGTTAATTGTTTTAAGGCCATACTTGATTTATTATGGCTACATAACATGCTTGACATTGTAAAGAGGTGTGTATATTGTAACTTCCAATACATCACTGTTCTATTGTGAAGATATCATAATGGTTTCACGTAATTAGTCAAATGTTCCGCATTGTCCAGGCTTTTGAACCAACTTTTTTTATGTCACCTCAATTACCCATTCAAACAATGATGCTGTTGCCATGGACGGTTTCCGAGGAAATTAACAAATCGTTCACATTTGGATGATGCCGCATCAGGATCGACCTCAGCTTCACTCTGCACTATGCTGTCGTTATTAAAAAAGTGTGAATCAGAGAGGGCACTGAACCTTTATTCCGTTCCCGCAACACGCTCTTAGCTCGAAAAATGCATCTTAACTCATCTGTCCCTATTGAAATGAACAAAAATGCCTCTAAGAAGGAAATTCCTATAAAACCGCCCTTATAGAGACAAGCTGATAATGATTTGAAATAGAATGCAAAGAATTAAATAATTTATGCATCTTGATTAATTCATTGTGACTCATTTTAGTGTGTGTGACTTGGGAGGCGGTATAATACAAAAAGACAGAAACAAAGAAGAGTTTCACAACTACAGGAAGGGACTCCGTAAGTCGTTTTCATGGAGGATAAAGAATCCATGCCTGTAAGTATTTTTTTTTCTGTGTAAGTGTTGCTCCACTGCTTGTGTTATCTGTTGCTTAAAGCATAATAAAAAACATATAGATGGTATCTGTTAGCCCATCTATGGCATTTCATCTTATATGTCAGCATTAAGCCAAATGGACTATTTTGAGACAAACATAGGTGGTTGTTTTAACACGTGTAGTCCTCTTTATTTTATGCTTAGTTTGACAGCAAACGTTATCTCGGAGTGCCAATAAACATCTTAATACAAGAGAAGAAGAAAACAGCGGCCACAGCTGCCTGCAATTAATGACGGAAGGAAGCTGCAACAAGTCATCAGGCATTACCTATAGGTTAGTGCAAAATTACCTGTGTCAAGTAGATTGCCATTTAAACACAGTCCCGGTGCAACCAGACTAATAATTAGAATTATAGATTGACGCCACAAAAAATAAATAAAATTACGATGGTAAAGTATATACTTAGTATATAAAGTATGTAAATAGTAAACTAACGTCTTAACATATTTTTAAAAAGAGTTTCCTCTCAGCACACAGACAAATGACCCAATATTGTCTGTCAGCTTGTGGATAGTAATTGATATTAATTTCAGTTATTATGAAGATCCATAACTCAATCCGATGCATTTAGTAAATATGCTCCGATAAATTAGAACCAAATAATAAATGAGCCAACTGTATCGCTTGTTCATCACATTAAATGCCAGTGGTCTCTTTTGCCAATTGTAGTGAACCTCAACCACAATCAATAGGCTCGCTAATCTAAATTCACATACCATTTGCAGCTTCTACACGCCTGTCTGAATGTTGCCTGGCTCTGGCTCTGCTAAGACAGTGATTAAAATCAGCCAATACTCCAAGACAGCAACACAAAAAAATATAATGATTTCCTGCTCCACTTTGTCCACCTCTCACTTCAATTCAAAGATAAGCGCTTGAAAGAGCTGTACCCAAATAATGCACTCTTCTTGATTTGAAAAAAAAAATGGACATGCTTTAAAACTGAGAAACGTAACAAACAAGGTGAAGGTTTGAGCGATAATAAATCTAGAGGGAGTCCTCTGACATAATGCGTCAAAATGGAGGTTATGTTTTCTGAAAATTCAAAGTTAGCACAACAAACATTATTATTTGAACATTTTGCATATGGATACATCGCAGAGCTGAACGTTTTTGGAGCTGAAATCGTCATCTCGGACGATGCGATTTTGAGATCGTCAAAGCTGCGATTTTTTTTTTTTTTTTAAGGGCTCTTACAAAGCACTGATCAGCACCATACTGATTTAAAAAAATAAAGTTAGTTGCGCTTTTTGACCATGGTAATGACCAAAAGTCTCAAATCCATATCGTCAAAGCAATATAATTGAATGCAAGTTGACATAAATCAGTCTGAAGCGGTACATCAGGTATAGCTGAAGAAGAAACATTTGCCACAAAACATTCCTACATTCCCTGAGGAGAACTACAGGGAATTCCATCCATCTATTTTCTAAAGCACTTGTCTTCGTTAAGGTCGAGGGTGAGCTGGAGCCAATCCCAGCTGACTCGAAACAAGAGGCGCTGTACACCCTGAACTGGTGGCCACTCAATCACAGTTCACATATAGACGAGCAATTATTCACACCTATGGCCAATTTAGACGATTCAATTAACTACGTATATTCGGTGGAATTCAGGGAAGTGAAGTACTCGGAAAACCTCGACGAGCACGGGGAAAACATGCAAACACAACACAGAGAGTCATTACAAGGGAGATTCAACTCCAGATATGACGACTAACTGGCTCCACTGAGAATTGTTTTATTTATTTATTTCTTTTTCAAGCAAAGCACCGGTAATATCATAGTGGCCAGAGAGCACTTTGCTAAAACATAGCTGTTCGTTAACCTGATTGGTTTATGATCATTGTGGAAATGGAATCCATTAGGCGGTAATAGCCACGTACGAAATATTAGGATTATCGTCAGAACTCCACATTCTTATTCTGCACAGATTCGCGTGAATGCGACATTTGTAATGTGCAAAGTACAAGCGGATGCAATGTGTAAACGATCTTTGGAAGGTTAATCCTAAACATGACCCCCCCCCCCCCCACATAAATTAGTAAAAATCACCATGAACAGTTTTCAAGACGGGATTATTAAACGAATCATCTTTTATTATGTTTGACAATACTGATGCCGCTTATTTCCTGTTAGAAGCCGACAGTAATCAAAATATGTAACGACTAGACGAATGGGCTCTTTTGTTTTATTTGGTACTAATATAACAGCAAACAAAAGTTTAAAAGTAAAGAACTTCGATAAATCTAGAAAACTTTATTCTAAATAGCTGGAAATGCATTCTCCATCACTCACTCGGCTGCTTTATCAACATCACTTTTATCAAACGTAACTCTACTCAAATATATTTATAGAGCACTTTAAAACAACCACCGCTGCATACAAAGTGCTGCACATGGAGCAAAAAAATAATAATAAGTCATATGACAGCAAAGATGGCTAAAACAATACATTGATAAACATAAAAACTGTAAAAAAAAAAAAAAAAAAAGCACAAAACTGTCAAACAAAAACCAAGTCTCATCCCGAGTCAAAATCCAAAGAATAAAATGTGCTTTATGCCGAGTTTCAAAAATGTTACACGAGCACCAGTTAGGAGGCGACAGCAGCAGTATTTTGGACCAACTGGAGACGCTTGATGGAGGACGTAACCACAAATTTAGGAAGAATATTGATCTGCATGCAACAAGTCCTTTTCTATTATTATTACTTTTCAAAAGTAACATCAACATCAAGCAACAAACACTCTCACCTGGCACTGTGTTACTAGAGCCTGACTTTGAGGCAGGACAACACAAGCAAGCAGCCAGATCCAGCCATTATCCAATTGTCTGAAAGCACGCAGTCTCTCTTAATTGGATGGAAACAAGCTGAGAAACGGTATATAATAGCACAGGAAATGAGGATGGAGAAAGAAGTCACCTACGGCTCCAGGTTGGAGCATAATAAAATAATTAACCGCCATGGGATCCTCTCCTGTGGTGCGCAAGGCGCACAAGTCGGGAGCGTTTTCAAATTGGCAACATTTGTATGGCGTAAAAGGAATAAACGCAAGGAAGACCTGACATGCTGATTCCTGTACACCTGCTGATAGCACATCCAGGGAAAAACGGCGTCTATATTGAAATGTCATGAGCCTTCCACGCCGGGACTGCTCATCACGACAGGGCCATCGCTGATTTGGCATCAAGAGCAGAAAAAGGATTCATTGCACATAAAACATCCAACGATGCTCCGTTTGAAAATTGAAAGGAGATGTGTCTGTCGGTTCTGCTTTCTGAGGCGGCAGGTTGCCGAGACTTTGTCGCAATCGTCTTTTCTTCCTCAACACGTTTGTGCTGCTGAACTTAACTCACAAAATAACCTTCTGCGACTGGCTGGGCGCCAAATATCGGTATATTTTCCAAACTTAAACCAACATCTTGAATGTGGGCATCTCATGGTAGTGAAATAGATAAAAGAGCCTGCCAGCGACTTTATGTGTTTACATTTACAGATATACATCTACATCTGCTGGAACACAAACTCTTGCAACCATTTCGGATAACTGCCACAACAAATCAGCCCGCATGATGCTCACACCCGCTCATTCCGAGATAATAGAGGAGTCAAACAGTGAGCCCAGGAATGTATTTATCTCATTAAATTTAAACACGGTCGTTGCTATAAAGACATAAAGAGAGCTTGTGTTATAACTGTGTAATACAACCTCATCTTGTCACCATTCTGGCTTTGAGTGTCAAAAGAGTTCGACTCGACTAAAGATTTTTTTTTTTCCCTTAAGCTTCTTTTTGTTAATGCACAGACTGCTGCCCACTGCACTGTCATTATATTTAGCCATAATTAGGGATATTTTTTTTTAGACCCGGTTGCCAGTATTCGATTCCTACCTGAGGATTTTGCTTCTTGATTCTTCATATGAGTGCAGTGACATCACACGCAAGTATGTTTTGGTTCTGAACTTTTCCAACATGACATCAAGGCAGAAGCACTCGAAACTTTAGCTATTATGCATTATGACACACATCTTATTAACACCGGAGTGGAATCAAAGTAAAAATAAATAGATAAAAATATCGTACTTGAGTATCATCAGTCTGAGAATTATATATATATTTTTTTTTAATAAGTTAATTATTTATTTATTTATACACATTTTATTTTACTTTTCTTTACATACTTTCAATATTAATCAGAACAATATCCCTCACAGCCATGCTTGCCAAAGGTTACGAAAGTAAGTCCGTTCATTTTCAGCTGCTTTCATGAACATACAGCAGCTGTGTTGACACCCACGGAGAACAGCCGTAGAACGAAAACAACACTAATAAAAAAAAAAAAGTCGACAGTTGTTATTACTCTAATGACAGTGCGTATCACGTCACTAAAATATTCATGTAAAATATTCCTCCCGATGTCATTAAATGCGAGTGTTGTTGAAAAGTATTTAGCTGTGTGTGGGGGTGTTGTTTGTTTACATACAAAGACGCTTAAAAAAAAAATGGATGGCAATTCAATTTAAATGCGTAATTAGTCAAGCACGGAGTGAAACAAAGCAAAGAAATATTATGCGCACTCACATTGAGGTGGTCTTTTGTTTTATAGTATTACAAAAAAAAGGAAAGAAAATCAAGGTCTTCTTTTAAATCTGTTTGTTGTGCGCTGTAATTGGAGGAAGAACAAGCTGAGAACAAGAAAAAAAATGCTTTACATGGGAGGAAAGAGAAACAACCTTGTCACACTTTTGTGTTCTGACACTTTCACAAGTTAGAAGAGGAGCAAAAATTTAAAGAACATTTTTTTTTTTTTTTTTTTACAACTTATGGCGTGTGAATGACTTGCAGATGAGCTAAGAGTGAGAATATCATTTTTTTTCTTTGTTAATTTAACATCCCTAATCCTTTTTGAAATGCTGCATTAATACATGAGCTTTAAATATTCATTAAAATACCGACAAGAGTTTGCAGGAGCGAGATAGTAACTTAGTGCCAAGTGGTCGGGACTCCAAAAAAAGGAGCTTTAAAATGTAAAATCCCATTTGTAGCGTCTTATCACAGCAAGTCCGACAAGGAGCCATAGTGGCATTGAAAAGTGAATCGCTTAAAAATGAACTTTTATCTGAAAAGCGACTCCACTGGGATGACACGCTTACGACTTGACCAAATCAGCTTTTTTTTTTTTTTTTTTTTTTTTAAATCGAAACAACACACCCACAAAAAAAGGCAGATGCTAGATATCAAAGCGGCACATTAAACCCAACCGAGCGACTGCAGCTGCGCATTTCCATGACATCAAACGCCGGAGCTTATACATTTTCACCAGAGTTCACGCATTCTTTTCCGGTGAACTACTCCTTTCTTTTCTCGTTAGACGTAATTACAGGTGACGTCTAAAAGACAGCAGGAGAATAACAAAAGGGAAAATGGCAACGCAAAAAAAAAAAAGGCAGATCTGGACGGGCAACTGGGGGGGGGAGCCACCATCACGGGGGAAAAGCGTAACACTAATTCTATTACGGGAGGGAAGATTTAGTGAATACAGCAAGTGATCCAGAGTTAATACGGGTGATGGAAGAAGGAGATCCAAGCAAAAGGCCAGCAGGCCGACAGTCCTGTGCCTGGGATTTGCGACAGCCTCTTCAAGTGCCGTGCATCGGACTAACACCCAAAGAATAAGCCATGTGGCCAGCTGCGAGGAGAGACGGACAAATAAGGCAGCTACTTGACAAGGACGCCAGAGATAAGGCATGCAAAACCACACCTTGCTATTCCAAGAGGGGCAGGACGGTTATTGTAATTGAAAACGGCATGCGTGCTGAAGGTCAACAAATGTGTGGCAAGTGCGTTCTACATGGATCTGTCACAGAGACAAGCGTTATGTGACATTATGTAACCAAGCGAAGGAAACAGGAACACAGTACAAATAAAAAAAATAAATAAAAAAAGATTGACACACGTGGCTTTCATCAGACCATAACGGCAAAAGGACGCCGTAGTGACAGTGAAGCATGGCTGCGGCAGGATTACGCTTAAGGGACCATTATTTATTCTTTTTGTCACGTAGGACTACGGCCTTGAGTGGGATTTTGCAATCCTCCCAACCCACCACCACCAAATTCACTTTTTGTCATATTTGTTAGTTATGGCAGTGTGATCTGACAGAAAAAAATAAAAATAAATAAATAAGTGCCTTCTCTGGGATCATATCTTCTCTTAACAGAATTGTAAGAAACCACTTGCGGGCACACCCATACGACCCTGCGCTGATCTCTACTTTGGGCTTCTGGGGTTTGCTGAAACTATGGCGGAATATCATCTGCAGTTATTGAAAAAAAATTCCAATCACTCGTTTGCCATGAATTGGGCATAAGATGAGCAAACAGAAGCAGCAAAAGGACAAATACTGAAACAAAACAAGGATGAACACGGGAATTGCCTTTCAGAGGGCAATCAGTCCTCTGAGAGGATTCCGAAATGACAATAAAAGTCAAATTCATCAACTCTTTTTGATTATTTTAATTGATTTTAAATTCCAAAAATAAAACTTCAAACTTAACACCGTTAAAAATAAGTCATGCTACCAAATTAGAAGCCACGGTTAATGTCGGCTTGTTTACACAAAAGAAAGAAAGAAAACATTTTTGGGGGATAACCTGACGAAGTGTAAATGTTTGCAGTTGTGTGCCGAACCCAAAACCAAAACCCTTGGATAGATATTAATTTTATTAGGATTAATTAATTCTGAACATAGCCACATCCCCAGTTATAGGAGGGTGTGCACACTTGTGCAACTGTATCTGTGTTCTTCATTTTTCAGGTTATAGGTTACATTATAGATGTAAAATGCTTTACAATGACACGGTACCTTGGTCTCATTTTTTGGGACGCAACAAAATGAAATAAATTTAAATTGAATTCAAATTTGACATTTAAATAAGGGTGTGTTGACTTTTCATAATCACTGTTTACGCGTTTTGAGACACGTGGCCTTTACATAGAGGATCACAATCGATGAAATTCTTTCACACCTCTTCAAAGAAAAGAATATGTAAGGGATTGTTATTTGTACACAAGGGCACAAAGCAAGTCAGGCTGGAACAGAAAAGCCTCGTCACTAAAGCATGAATTTGAGTGACCTGACCTTCACCTGAACTTAACCATCTCCGATGACTTACAGACTGTTACCAATAATTCTTAATTAGTATATAATATTAACAATAAGCATGTGTGCAAAATGAAAAATAAAATATTGCAATAAAATGCAGCAGCAAAAATCAGCATTTATATATTTTAAAATTGATTCCACTTGTCGCATGTTAAAAAGAAAAAAAGGAAATTCATGTCAGTCATTGATTTGGTTTATGCATGGGCTATATTTACACAAGATAACGCTTCTCAGCTTCTGCCTGAACATTTTCTCCATGGAAATGATAGCCACCCACACATCGTCCACTTCGTTCGGAGGAATATACTGGAGCATTTTAGCAAGTAACTTCTAAAATGCAATTGCCGATCGTTAAAAGAGATTACTAAATCCCCTAAATTGCAAAATGCATGTTTCATTTTTCATAATTTTATACTGGATGTATAAAAGATCCACTACCTCACCCGACAAAAAAAAAATTATTTTCACAAGAATTAACTGGAAGTAAATTTTAATATTGTGTTATGTTAGAACTGCAGATTATTATTGAAATCCTTCAGAAAATATTAGATCTACCCACATTGTCGTATATATAGAGCAGAATAAGACCAATGCGAGTGCAGCTTAGATATAACCGCCATCTAGTGGTGATTAGTGATATTACAACAGTTTCCTGTATAGTCCCACTTCAGCGCTCGCAGATTAGCATATCAGTTATTTATTTATTTTTTTTTAAATTCAATATTGCTTTCATAAATTGGATTTTCCCGGGATATGAAAGGTAGTTTGCCATTTTGTCTTTAATGGCAGCCATTCCTGGTGAATCACCCTCACAAAATGTTCCTTTTAAAACCATATTGGGGTTTCAGTATTCCGGTCATGCTAGCGTTGAAGAGGATGTCACAACAAATCCCTGCTGACACTTCCACCCAAAAAAGTATTTTAGGAAGCCATCACAGGAAAGAAGTGCATTTTCTTTTATCCACAGCATATTATCTGTCAACAACAAACCTCACAATATTATTCAATATAGCATATTTTTTTTATATATATATCATTATGATGAAAATGCTCTATAAAAAGCACTTTATTCTTTGTGATACCACACAATGGTGGGATTTGGATTGTGGAGAAATCCAAGGGACATGTTTCGCTTAATATTAAGCTCATGTGCATTAAAAAACTCCCAATTAAAATAAAATAACGTTTTTATGAGAAGAACTGTTAAAGTTATCACAGGTGAAGTAATGCTATGCTTCAGTGCAGCTCTTTGCTTTTGCCAGGCTGGGTCTCCAAAATCTGAATATGAATTAAAAGCTCATATAAGCAGCACCTTATAAGAGAACAGTAACCTGCACTACACACACACACACACACCCACACACACACACACTACAAGCAAGTTGATATCAGCGGCAAGCCCAGTGGGGTATACAATATTAAATACCTTTTTTGCAAAGAGAGATGATTTATTATTATAATTTTTTTTAGCCCCAAGGTAATCATTTTTCAGTTTACTTTTGAGGGTGTTTGTAGTCTTTAAACTTATCATAATTTAAGCAAACATTGCAAATCGTTGCAATATTGTGGCAACTAATAAACAAGGTCATCCAGCATCAGCCAAGCAGCAGTCAAAAGAATATGCATATGTAATTTGATTAATGGAGGTTTTCAAGGGAATGTTTACGCTACCAGGAAAACATTATTAAAGTTAAATTGAGTGAAATGATTATCGTAATTCTCGATCTTTCTTTCTTTAATGATTGCATGGGTGATATGAAACTCTTCAAGGGTATAATGGTCTTTTGTATAATGACATTTGCGCATGTTGGCCTACCGCAGACAGGGGAGAGAAAAAAAAAATCTCTCTCTCTCTCTCTCTCTC